>NW_006443570.1:17136773-17213486 GCF_000325575.1 Pteropus alecto | reverse complement strand
GTGTCTTAATTATGAGGGAGTATAATTAGCTGCAAATAATTTTAATTTGTCCTTATTTAGTACTTCACTCTCTTCTCTGCCTCTGCTGAGTACACATTTGAAATTCAAGAAGTCTCTCTCTATCATAATGGACAAGACAATATCAACATAGACAGCAACAAAAGAAACAGTAGCAATTTTGAAATTATCTCCTTGAGATCCTTGTCATTTTTTCCCCCCTGAGCCATTGTACTTAAATGGATGAGTTGCAGGCTCTCTGCTCTTTACACTGTGAAGTATACAATGACAGGCTACTGTTCTAGAAGTGATAAATTTATTCTCTTTCAACTTGCCCAAGTTTCTAGCAACGCTCATCAATGTGACAGCTTCCTGTTGATTTTTTCTTAAAGGAGAGTAATGTTTCATATTTGATTCATGAGTGTACTGGTGAATTTTCATTGCTTCTTTGGTTCATTCACTCCAACATTTCACAATTTTTATTAATAATGAGGTAGCTATTATTTTCATCATCCCTATTTTACAGATCAAGAAACTGATGTTTGGAGAGGTGAAACTAACATGCTCAAGACCACATACCTGATAAGAGGCAGAGCTCAGATTTGAAGCCCACTTGTTTCCTTACTCCAAAGTGTAACCACTACACACTGGGTTTTCAAAACATAATTAACCCTTGAACAACACAGGTTTGAACTGCACAGGTCTACTTACATGTGGAGTTTTTTCAATAAATACCATAAATGTATTTTCTCTTCCTTATGATTTTCTTAACATTATCTTTAGCTTACTTTATTGTAAGAATACAGTATATAATACATATAACATACAAAACGTGTTTATCGACTGTTTATGTTATTGGTAAGGCTTCTGGTCAACAGTAGGCTATTTATAGCTAAGTTCTTGGGGAGTCAAAAGTTATACATGGATTTTCAATTGTGTGGGGGTCGGCATCTTTAACCCCTGTGTTATTCAAGGTCAACTGTACCTGGTTTTATGGAAACTAACTTTATTTTTCCCCCTTCGCAAAACAGCGTTTGTTAACCTTAGTGAAAATGTTAGAATCATAGAATGATTTTAATAAAAAAGCTTTATTACTTTTAAATGTTATATAAATGATCAACTAAGACGTAATAGAATGCAAATAATGAATATAAAGGGAGTTAATGAAAAAATTACAATTCATAATAGGACTGCAGAATGCAAGCATGTATCATAAACATGAAAGACCTTTAACATTACAATAATTAATTGCTGGACTACAAAGTTGCTGATGCATGAAAGGAATGCTTAACGTGAGAGCCCTTAATTTTAGAAAAAGAATACTGATTTTAAATAGATTTTCTTTACCTACTGAAACCCCCCCAAATTTTTAATAACACAAGTAATTTCAAACTATTTAATCAAAAAAAAAAACCCACAGGCTCTATATCTGCTTTTATATCAAAATCTGAATAAGCATTTATTGGATTCATGATAATCTTCCATCAGCGATTCTCTACTGAGCCTTGGTTGGAGCAGTGATGGATCAACAGGACACCCTCACACCCTCCTAGTCTGTTTTCTTGTGACTTACGTCAAATTTCAAAACTTGCATTCTAACTGCATATGCTCAGTCATACTTTGCAAAATCATAATTGGTTAGAGGTTGAAGGGAGCCCACGGCTTTGGAGTTGAGACCTGCCATGGATTCCTGGCTCGCTCACCTCCTAGCTGTGCAAATTTGGGTACATCCTTAAACTCTCTGAGCTTCAGTTTCTTCATCAGACAAATTAAGCTAATAATGATAATGTCCACGTCATATTCTGAAGATTTGAGCATTGTTTGTGAAATGTCTATAATGGCAACTGACACATTGAGTTGAGCCATATGGCTCAACCCTTTTATTTTAGAAAGGAAGAATTAATGTATCAGGAGACATTTGAATTTAAAGTGACTTGTCCAAATCCACTTGCCTACCTGGTGACTCAGATAGTATAAAAGCAGAATCAAGGTGTCCTGCTTCCAAGCTCAATATCTCATCAACCATTATGTTAACACCAAAGAACTTTTCCTCTTAAGTATCCACGGTAAAAAGTCTCTGCCTGGAACATATCAATCTAGACAGGCATTGCTTGTGAGAGAATGTGCTGGAAGTGGGGAAAGTCACGAATGCCCTAAATTTCCTAAAAATGCTGATGTCTGTGACTCCCAGGCTCCCAAGTCCTATGCTTTTAAAATAGAACTTTCTCCATGACATGTGGTCAGCCCCCAAACATATCAAATTTCTGGTCCTCTGTGTCTTTCACAATAGACATCCTAAATGTGACTGCCCAATCTGCTCCTGATTTTTGTGACCTTTAACCCTCTGCCCTGTTGCTTGTTCTGACCCTTTTTACTTGAAAGCTTCAAATGTCTCCTGAGGTCCCATCCTCAACACCCGTCCTTCGCTATCCTTTTTACACACCTCCCTGCATCCCACCTGCCTCTGGCCTCTCTGTGGTAAGTACCCAGTACCACCATCAGACCTGCTAATTCTACCTCAGTATTGACCAATGTGACCTGTGAACTTGCTGAGTTTGCTCCAATTCAACAGTAAGTTTAGGACAATAAAAGGCAGTTCTATTTCAACAGTGGATATGATGTTTCCAGAACTTATCACCCATAGGAGAGTGATACGGATTTACATGGATTTAGCACCTGCTTAATATAAGCAAATGTGGTATATTCACTAGGCCTAGAAAGTTTGTTAAATATATCAGGAGCAATCAACTCCCACCACTCTTCTTACAGTATCAACAACAGAGAGAAATTTGCCCCAAAGATTTATTCGATTCTAGTCTTCTGGCACCTTCTTTGAAATCTCTTATTAAAAGAAAGCAAAATAGCAAAAACAAAAGTCTAAATGCAAATCAAACTAAACATGCCTTGTCTGTAATGCCGCCCACCGGCATTTGTAAAAATTGACTGTTATTTTGAAATATCCCCTTCCTAGAGCAGTATGCGGTTTTCTTTTTGAATGGGCTTTGTTTGTTTGTTCCACTATCTCCTTCATGAAATGATTTTCCAGGGTTCAAATATATTCTCCATAAAACTGGCGGCCTATCCTCTTAGATGACTATATCAGTTAGGGAGTATGCGGCTGCGCATAACAGAAAAACCAACTCAACCTGGCTCAAACAGTAAAATCTTTAGTTTACATAAAAAGCCTAGAACATTTTTCAGACATTGGACTACAGCCAATATAGGGCAGTGCTCCCTAAAAGAAGGGCAACAAGCAAGGCGAGCCTCACAATTGCCTCATATTACTACCAAAAGAATTTCTAAATTGTGGTTAAGGGAGGAAGAATCCTAACAGAGCCTGTTAGTCTCCCTGAGTTGAGGTGACAGTTGAAAATTTAGGAAGGGCAAACAGCGAGAATTCATGGTGTTGAAAACCTAAGAGATAGGGCTGTATAGAGAAAGAGCTCCAGAGGTCTGCAGAAAGTCTCCCTCGAGTCTTCGGTAAGTACTGATGAGTGCATGTGTGCGAGGGAACTACCAAGGCTGAGAGAAAGAACCACAGCAGGTGGAACAATCCCCAGTGATCAAACAGGACCAGGAATACTATGTGTTTCTATCAGCCAGAGAGCAATAACTTTGCAATACACTAGGTACCAAGCAGAGTCCTCAGAAGTGGAGAAAAATTAGCCATAGACTAGGGCTCTTCTGGACCCACCTAACAAAATGTAAAAGCAATCCTCTGAAGCAGGGGTTTGCAACTATTTTCTGCAAAGGGCCAGTAATAAATATTTTAGGTTCTGAATGCCATATGGTTTCTGTCTCCATTACTTAAGTCTCCTGTTGTCACGCAAAAGTAGCCAGAGACCATACATAATTGAATGGATGGAACTTGTAACTGTGTTCCATTAAAACTTCATTTACAAAAACAGAAAATGGGCTGGATTTTGCATGCAGATGCAGTTTGCTGACTCCTGCTCATCAAAATTGTTTCCGAGTAATTTAACTGCATCCCAGAACAAAACCTCCAGACATTTAAAGGAATTGAAAAATGACAACACCCAACACCATAAAGTTCACAATGCCTGAAATCCAGTCAAAAAATTTCAGGCATTGAAAGAAATAGACCCAATTATGACTGATAACAATGAGAAAATTCAATAAAAAAATATATCCAAAAATGAAAGAGATGATCAGATTAGTTGATAAGGACATTAAAATAGCTGTTAGAAACGTATACCATTTGTTCAACAAGGTATGAGAGTGAGCATGATAAGGAGAAACATGGAAGATATCAAGAAGACTCAAAGCAAAATTTTAGAGATGAAAAATAGAGTGAATAGAATTAACAGCAATTAGAGACTACAGAAGAAAAGATCAATGAACCTGAAGACATAGCGATAGAAACTACCCAGTATGAAACAGAGAGAAAAGACAAAATAAAAATAATAGGGTATCAGTGAGCTGTGGGATGATATTAAATGACCTACTATTGATGTAATTGGAATCTTAGAAGAAGGGAGGAGAGGGGAGAAAATATATCTGAAGAGATAAAGTCCAGAATTTTAAAAATTTGATGTAAATTTCAAACTCAGAGATGCAAAGAAATCAATAAACCACAAACATAAGAAATACATCAAAGCACATCATAATCAAATAGCAGAAAAGTAGTAATGAAGAGAAAAATCTCAAGTAAAGTCAGAGAAAAGACACATTGTATACAGAAGAAAAAAGATTAATATGAAAGCAGACTTCTCAGAAATACTAAAACCCAAAAGGCGGTGTAGTTATAGCTTTAAAGAACTGAAGGAAAGTAACTGTTAACTTAGAATTCTAGATCTATTGAAAACATATTTCAGAATCACAGGCGAACCAAAGATTTTTTCAAATACACAAATGATGACAGAATTCATCACTAGCAGGCAACTATCACATGAAATGTTAAAATAAGTCCTTTAAGCAGAAAATAAAATGATACTAGATGGATACTTGAGTTTATATAAGGAATAGGTGAGTAAATATAAGTATTTTTCTTATTTAAAAATCTCTTTAAAAGATTATGTTTAAAAAGTAAAAATAAAGATGTATCACGGGGTTCATAGCACATGTAGAAGTAAAACGTATGACGAAAATAGCACTAAGATGGGTTGGAGGAGATGTTAAGTATACTTTTGTAAGTTTCTTATACATGAAGTGGTATAATATTTGCTTAAAGCTAGACTGCAATAAATTAAAGATTGATACTATAAACTCTAAGCTGTGGTTCTAGAGTGCCTGTCCTGGGACTATCTGTCACCGTGTGAAGAGGGATGCTACTGGCATCTAGTGGGTACAGGTCAGGGATGCTGTTAAACACTCTTCACTGCACAGGACAGCATCCGATGACAAATAATTATCTAGCCTAAAATGTTAATAGTGTCAGAACTGAGAAACCATGCTATAGAACCACCACTAAAAATAGGAAACTAGGGTGCCAGGGAATAGTATCAGGGACAAAAATATGCATTTCGTAATGACAAAGAAGTCAAGTTATCAAGAGGACATAATAATAATAAATGTTTATACATTTAACAACAGAGCTTCAAAATACGTAAAGCAAAACCTGATAGAACAGAAGGAGAAATAGACAAAGCCACGGTTACAGCTGGGGATAACAACACTCCTCTCCCAATAATGAGTACAACATGTAGACAGAAAAAATAAAGAAGACTTGAATAATAATGGTGAAAGTGAATGATTTTCTCTTAAGATCAAGGACAAGGCAAGAATATCTGCTCTTACCACTTCTATTCAATATTGTAATGGAAGTCTTAGCTAGAGCAATAAGACAAATGACTAAATAAAAGACATATAAATTGGAAAGGAAGAAGTAATACTGACTTTATTCATAGATATAATCATCTACGTAGAGACTGTAAGGACTTTAGAAAAAAGCTACGAGAACAAGTATCTAGTTGATAAGTGCAACAGTATGGAGAGTCCAAGAATTATTACACTCAGTTAAAGAAGTCAGACAAAAAGAGCACATTGTGCATGATTCCATTTCTATAAAATTCTAGAAAATGCAAACTAATGTATAGTGACAGAAATCAGATAAGTGTTTCCAAGGGATGCAGATAGAAGGAGGGATGGATTACAAAAGAACTTGAGGAAACTTTGGGAGGTGATAGAAACATTTACAGTTGGCCATCCATATCTGCAGGTTCTGCATCCATGGATTTAAACCAACCTCAGATGGAAAATATTCTTAAAAATGTTATGTTATTGTTGACATGTACCATGTAGTTATGGTTGCATCTGTACTGAACATGTACAGACACTTTTCTTGTCATTATTCTCTAAACAATACAGCATAATTATTTACATAGCATTTACATTGTATTAGGTATTACGAGTAGTTTAGAGATGATTTAGAGTATATGGGAGGATGTGCATAGGTTATATGTAAATATTACATCATTTTATATAAAGGACTTTAGCATCAGCAGATTTTGGTATCCATGAGGGTCCTGTAACCAATCCTCCCTGGACACTGAGAGATGATTGTATTTTCTTGATTGCGGTGATGGGCTCCAGTTGTATATATAGATGCTCCTCGACTTACAGTGGGGTTATGTCCTGATAACCCCATCATAAGTTGAAAATATCGTAATTCAAAAATGCATTTAATACACTTAACCTACAGAACATCACAGTTTAGCCTCGCCTACCTTACATGTGCTCAGAACACTTACATTAGCCTACAGTTGGGCAAAATCATTTAATGTAATGAATACATAGTAGAGTATCAGTTGTTACCCCTTGTGATCACATGGCTGACTAGGATGTCTTTTTCTTTAAATCCTTTTTTTTTGCCATGGGATTCTCTACAACTATTTTTGGACTAAATGGGGGAAAAAATCCTCTGCCCTAACATAGTTTTCTTTTTGCTGAGTTGGCCTTTGCTCACCACAGTGGTTTACAAGGCGAGAGTTTGCTAAGCAACTGAGGAGTTTACCTTGGGTTTCAGGGAAAAGTTTAACCCATTTGATAGAACCAACTCGTTTGAAAATTTATGAATGGTATCCATTTACATGTTAATGTTCTAATTACAAAGATGTTTTATCTGTTTATTTAAAGAGAGGAAACCCTACTTTACTTAGAACCCTTTGTTAACACCTGATCAGTGTCAGAAAGTAATAAAACTTTCCCCAAGAAGAACCTGGAGATTAGTGACTTAGTTTGCAGTGGATCCTTTCACCACAGCCTCAACACCCTCCCCTGTTGACTGCCCAAGAGATTTTGTGCTGACAGGTGCTGGGCTAAAGGATGTAGACATGCATCTGTGCTTGCACTGGGCTCTTTGGGTGACTAGATCCTACAAAGCTCTGCTCACACACTTCTGGAGCCTTCACAATTTTCCTGCACATGGCTCCTGGCTTGTTGTATTTCCAGTCCCAAGGACCAGCCTCTTTGTTTGAGGGCTGTTTTCTGCCTGCTGGAATATGCACCTGCCACATGGAAAGCCAGAAAGTACTTGGGAATTTACATCCCCTGTGGGGAGCCACCCTTAACCGATGACTGACAGGTGCAGGGTGTGTACATACTTCATTCGGTTCTCTGTGTGCTCACTGGGACAACTCTGAGATGTGATCTAGACCACTATAAAAAGACCTGGGAATCTAATTCAGAGCCTGTGCTGGGGTTGAGATTCTGCCTTTCCTGCAAGTTCCCCGGTAAACGCCAGTGCTGCTGGTCCAGGACTACGCTGGGGGTCTCACAGGTCTACACTATTTCCAGAACACCCGGTGGGACTAAGTAAAGTTTGCATCTTGGGGACTTTGTTTGGTCATTTTGCTTGGCTTGGCCATCTCCCAGGTGCTGATTCACTACTGATTTTTCCTGTAAATACTTCCTAATAAATCACTCTCTTGATGTAGATGTGAACAAAACCAACTCCATCTCTCATATAAGTTCTGCGTGCCAACCGACTGCACCACTGGAGCTCCAAAAATGCTCCAGGTGAGGAACGACAACTCCATCTCTGTGTCCTGGATTTGCTTCATGCTCTGACCTTTGACCAACTTCACTGTCCTTAGCAAGCATATCAAAGCCTTCTAGTTGATGATTATCTGTGTTCCTTAAGATATAACCGTAAATTTTTTTGTTAACAACAGCTGGAATGGCATGACGACCAAGATAGATATCAAACTGGTAATAGTGTCGACTATAAGCAATCATCTATCACAAGACCACCAGGAGGTATGGCTCCTGGTGCTACTGCATTCTTCATTCCTTTGTCTTGTCAATCATTAGTACCTAAGTTATACTATAAAAAGGTACTGTAACAGGGCAGGGGTCTGGTAGTGGGGAATAATCTGTGCAAAATTGCTGAGTTGTCTCTTCACTCTGACCCAATCTGTCCATAAGTAAATTACTCTATAACAAATTGTTATACTCTATGGAGTTGCTGCTTCGTTCGTCAGTCTTAAGATACCTCCTCATTACGGGGGCCATTACGCCTTTGCTCCACTGTCGGACAATCACATTCACACGAATCCTTGTCTCAGGATCTGCTTCTGGGGAGCCCGCCATAAGACAAGAGATACTAAATGCCTTGGCAGGTAGAAGGTGCTACTTAAGACCCACTGTCACTGGGCACAAGCCTCTAACTCAATGCACATCACAAACTTCCCAAGGCTCCTGACTTTCATTCATGTGGTTCCATAAAGCTGGAATCACCGCCTCCACGTATCCGCACATTCCTCATTTTTCAAGACTCTCATCTACCACTGTTGTTACCATGAAGCTGTTCCCGATCTCTACAGTCAGAATCAGCTCCTTCTCCCCTTGTGTTTTCATCGAATGTTGCCTGTACCTTGGTTTCCTTATCCAAATAATGGGTCTATTGATACTTGCCCTTATTGCTGTCATAGAATTGTTGTGATGATCAAATGAGAGGATAGATGTGAAATTCCTCACTCAGCTGAAAAGGTTTGCATGAATGCCATCCGTTATGATGATTATCGTTACATAGGAAAAAATACAGCACCTGTAAACTTCCACGTGTAGAGTTTTTCTAAACTTTTTTTTTTTTTTTTTGGTATCTTTACATGAAATCTTCTATTTAAGCACTGGAAAGTAGAAAGTCTGTTTGTTATGTACAAACCTAGGCCTTAAAGTTTTCAGATGGGATACAAATCTGTGATTTGGGAGCTCCCATTGCCAACTGAAAATACTGCGGCCCAGCCCTATTACACTGAAAACTAAAACCAGAGTCAAAGGGGCCAAGAGCTGGGGGTAGGATATGTGGTGAAATCCAGCTTTCGGGGTGTCTCAGTGGAGCCCTCGGGGCTGCCAGCTTTCCCCTCGCCAGCATGCCAAGCTGCAAAGCCTATCACAGTAGGATGAGTGGAAAACTTTTGGGAAAGACAAAAAATTAAGGTTTGCCACTTCTCAGGGAATGATGACAGCACCCAGGCAGAAATACCTGGAGCTCAGCAAGATGTGTGGAGATCAGACTGAGAAAGAGAGGTAGGAGGTAGAAAGACGAATGTGGGAATAAGCTAAGTTGGGCTTCGGGCTTCGGGCCTGACAAATTATTATTCAGCTGGCTTGCCTGAATTGTGACATATTATTTATTAAAATAGAAAGAAAATTTAACAACCAAGATGTCGGCCACAACCCCAACCTTCCTGAGCACAGGCAGCTGGCATAAAGCAGCCTCTGCACAGCCTAAAACCCCCAAATGACTGCAGTGTGAGGAAGAAAAAGTCACAGAGCCTGTTTAGAATCATACAGACCTGTGTGGGTGCAGGTGTGGCTCCATTGCTCAGTATCTGCATGACCGTGGAACAATTCCACTATTTTTTCTAGCCTTCAGGGTTCTTATTATTGAGATAATCATACAGAAGAAAGTAATTGTCTGGATTAAGGTAGAGAATGGATAAAAAAGCATCTTGCCAGTAACTTCATCGCATTATGTCTATTATTATGAATGATGATCATAATAGCGGCTGGTTTGATATCTTACAGTTTTTAAGGTTTTTCAATCCATATAATAAATGGCTACTGTTCATCAACTTTTTTTACATTAAGTAATGTAAATGTCCTCAGGGGATTTGCAGGTTATCAGAATAAACAGACTTATAACCCAATAATTAAAAGATTATTTTGAGTCAGAGAACACACATAATCTTCTTTATTATACACAAAGGGAAATTGAGGATCAGAAAGTCAAAAGACTTGCCCAAGGTCATGCAGCTAAGGAGGGTCATAGCTCTAGCCCAGTTGTCTGACCCTACACTACGCCCCAAGGATGGCTGCCCTCACTTGCTCACCCTCCTGGGACATGGTGAGGAGACTCTGAGATTAATGGTCTGGAGGGAATGAGGGACAAGAAGACTACTGATATAAATTTTGCCAAAATCTCATTGGACCTGGCACTTAAATACATATGATAATTCACGAGATTAAGTAATGTGTTGGGGAGGAGGAGGCTGCCCAGGCATCCTTTTGGGTATTGGGGGGATATTCTGTTTGAGACTCTCAGCTGTCCAATTTCAGGCTCCCAAGAAGAGAAGGCATGGTTTAGGTTGTCATCTAACCACACACCCTTTTAGCTACGCTTCTTTCCTTGTGCAGGGATGTGTGCTCCTCTGAGGATGCGTGAAGAGACTGCTGAAGCTGTGGCCGAGCCTCCTGAGTGTAGGTCCTGGCACTTCAGCTTACCTGCTGGCTGAGCTGGGCAGTCGCTGAATTCCTCTAAACCTCACTTTCCTCCTTTGTGAAAACATGGCACTTACTCACGCCCTGCCTTGCCTCATGAATTGCATTCCTGTCTTGTACCAGATACCCTGCAAGGCACTTAACGTATATCAAAGGGATTAAGGAAGCAACGAGGAGCAGACTGGGTGCCTCACGAAAGCTGCGAGCAGGTTTAGCAGCTCATTTCATCTTTACCATAATTATTTTGTCATCTCCATTCTACAAATGGGGAAACTGGTACTTGGAGAGGTTAAATAACGGAATCTAGGTCACATAGGTACTAAGAGGTATACCTTAGATACAAACCATGACTTGAAAACTGTGCTCTTTCCACCATTCTGTGCTGTGCGTTAAAGGTACACCAGAGGGTGATGACTACTAACACTTATGGAGGAAGAACGTCAACGTAACCTGCAGCAAAAGATTCTTAAACCTTCTCTGTCCACCGAGAAGGGTAAAAGTACATAGGGTTCCCTGAGGGGTGTCCCTGCAGCTATCTGCTGAAGCCTCCCAGGTAAGAGTGTGGGGCACCCTGAGGAGTATAAATAGAATTGCAAATGGTTTCCTAGTGAAAGCAATGTGCCACTGTCAGAAGCAATAAGTTCCAAGTGCTAGGGCCTTGGTGCCCTGGGTCTTGGCACCATTCATCTTGCTTAAGTCTTGATTAGGAAACACTTGTGCTTGCTGGCGGTGCCTGATGTCATGAACAACTCAAGTGACAAGAGTGTTCTTTTGGGCTTGAGACAGTGAGGAACTGTGGAAGAGGCTAAAATTCAATTCTAGCAGGTGGGAAGTGGTTGGATATAAATATTTTAAGACAACAAATATGATTCAGAAGGCTAATTGGAACACACTGACACCACCCAGGGCTCCTGGCGGCATGACACACAGATGGGAGTAGGAATCTTCGTCTCAGCATTAGAACGCATGCTGTGGAATGCATGGAGGGATCTGTCCCCTGCAGTGACACACATCAAAGTCCCTTGCTAGAAAACTGGAAGGAAGGATAGGGAGAGGCAGGGCGGAACAGGAGACAGCCTGGCTTTTTTGTCTTGGGTCTGTCAACCTTCTTAAGAGGGCCACTTAACCTTTCTGAGCCTCAGTTTCCTTGTCTATAAAATGGGCAGAGAGTGAAAGTGAGAGTGGTCAGGGTTAGACTAGATGCTCTTTAAAAGACCTAGCTCTCTGTCTGCTCTAACATGGCGGGATTCCGGAAATCTATATCCACCACTTGGACTTTGTGTTTCGTTGTTGAGAAATAATGGAGCTGTGGGTTCGGCATCTGGAAGACAGGCTGCGTTCAAACATCAGCTCTGCCGCTGGGTCTGCTCTGGGTCTCACACTTTAGAGAGTGCTTCTCTGACCTTTTTCCATCTGTGTCCTTCCCTACAGGGCCCAAGAGAATGTGCCACCTAGAAGCCATGTTTCTTCTTCTTGACCATAGTCTGGGTCCCCAGAACCATGGAACTCTCTGCCTGAATGACTTCAAGCCAGCTTTCAAGACCCAGGAGCCCCTCGCCGTGGGTCCATCTTCCCTAGAGTGGACATGATGTTGGGGTGCACAGCCCTTGCTCCAAAGTGGTGGCCGGCTGCAGTGCAGTGTCTGGGCCTTGGGTGTGTAGGCTGGGGTGTCCCCATGCATGTGTGAAATGTCCCTCACAGTTTAAGACAGTGCTGGGGAACAGGGAAAGAATGGGAACATTGCTTAACTTCTTGGTACTG
This sequence comes from Pteropus alecto, assembly GCF_000325575.1. Taxonomy (NCBI): domain Eukaryota; kingdom Metazoa; phylum Chordata; class Mammalia; order Chiroptera; family Pteropodidae; genus Pteropus; species Pteropus alecto. The sequence goes on along the minus strand of NW_006443570.1, from coordinate 17,201,045 downwards.
GGTTTCCTCGTCAGTAAACTAGAAATAATATTAGAGTTGTTGTAGGGGTTAATGAGTTGGCACATAGAAACCAGTCCTATGCCCAAGGCACAAGGAGCATTCAGTAGAATGTTAGCTGTTATTTTTCTGTCATCCAGGTCTGTAATTCTACCCTCCCCCCACCAGACTTCTTGGTCCCCCACTGCAATGGCTTCACTTTGTCACATGGTAGCCTGACCACAACACTGCCTGCATATCATTAGCTCTTGTGGTCACCTTCAGCTTGTGTAGGCCCCACCAGCATGAAGAACCTCCTCTCTCCTCTCCTGGGAGCTCTCCACCTGGGGGACAAAGGATCTGTCATCTGCATGGGCACAGCCAGCAAGCAAGACGGGCACAGCCAGCAAGCAAGACGTGCGCACCAAACTGTTTGGGGTAAAATTGAAATGGCAAGTAAAGGCCTCTTTAAATGTCACTACCCCAGTTAGGGGAAGATGCATGGGGACTTAAAATGCATAATCGCTCTCCCGAAGAGCAAATAAATAAGTCTGAATTTAGGTTTCACGGCCATGGCCGTGTCATTAACCATTAACTGTCTTGCTTGGAGACCAGGCTCATGATAACAAGCCAGTGGGAAGGGCTGCTCTTTCAATTTAACTTTGCTGTCATTAAAAAGCCTTCTGTACCTCCTCTGATATGCTTATTTTGTTTTTCTGGCATCATGCCAGTTAAAAGCAGGATAAATGATAAGTCTGTTAAACAATACCTCAGTTAATTTTATGGCAGAGGGAGCAGAGGAGTGAGCGGGTGGATCATCCCCACACTGTGGGCTCATAACCATTTTGAGCATAAAATATTTATTAAGGACCAATAATAAAACCCCCCATGATGGTGTAATGGCTCATTCTAAATGCTTCCTGCTAATAAAATGAGCTTTGATTTGGAAGATAATATTCAAATTCTATCCACAGCGTGTCAAGGAAAGGACAACTGCAGATGAGGCGTGAGAACCACTTAGCCAACTTGTTTAATCATCAGATGCCCAGTAAACTGTGTGCTCTTGGCAGGTGGTAAATGTTCACTAGGTAATGCTTCATCAGGGGAAGCACCCACAGACCCAGGTTCAAACCCTGGCACCCCATAGTTGTGCTGAGTGACATTGGACTTGATACATAAACTCTCTGAGACTTCACTGTCTACTCTAGAAAACAGACATTCACACCATAAATGCATTTGAAGCAGCATAGATACCTTTGAAGATCCCTCCCCTTCCCTTGGGCCGGAACGTGGCCCCAGTATGGGAAAGCACGCCTCTAGCTCCCGGACCAGTTACTGTGCCATGGACGAGGCAGCGGGCTCAGAAATCGATGGCTCCTCTCCCTTGTGAAAAACTGTTTCACATAAGTACCTTGACCACCACCGCCAACCTGGATACATGTCATATGTCCCAGATTCTGATTGTTAATAAAGTGAACGTGACTATGACTATGACCTTCTCGGGAGTATAGTCTGACACTTCTCTCTTTACCTCGGACAAAGTCCACATTCCCTAACCTTGCGCCTGAGACCTGTCTTCCATCTCGCCTCCTCTAGCCTCACTACCTTCCTCGCACTTCCACAGGCACTTCCTGTTCCAGCCCCATGCTCTGTGATGACTTCCTGCCTTTGCACAGGCTATTCCTTCTTCCTGGAGTACCTGCCCACCATCTCCACCCGAATAACTCCACTCTTTTTACCTTTAGAAGGAACTCAGGGGTCCTCCTCTTTTAGAAGGCCTTCCCTGAATTCCCACTCCGTTCAGGGTTAGCCTTCCTTCTAAGCCCTGAGTTTCCTGCCACCAAGAATGATTGCATCCCTTTGATATTGCTGCCCCTGCCCTGTCCCCCTCTCCTCCTTCTCCTCTCAGACCTGAATGTGAGCCTCATCTCTGCACGTCAAGCAGCCATCACAGGGCCTATCCTAGAGGCAACAATTTATAAGAGTTTTTATTGACTCAGCTCTCAATCCCTAGGGAAACTTGTCCAGTCTCAGAGATTAAAAACTATCTATATACTGGGGACTCACAAATAAATCTTGCCTAGTCCACTCACTTAACCTCCACACGTATACACCCAACTGCCCACTTACAGACCTCTTGGGTGTCCAAACTTGTCCCAAACTGAGCTCCTAATAGTCATTCCCAAACCAGTCCCTCCTCCAGTCCTTCCCTACTTAGCAAATGGAAACTTCATCCTTCCATTGCTCAGAGCCAAAGCTCCAGAGTCAGCCCTGTCTCCTTTTACTTCTTTTACACCACATATCTGGTCTGGTTGAGATTCCGTTGCTCCATCTTCAAAAGGGATTCAGAATCTGACCCCTTCTCACCACCCCATAACCAGTCTAAGTCATTCTCACTCTGACTTAGAGTATGGTGACATCCTCATAAGGGCTTTCTCCCTGTTTGTGTCCACTCTCACCCCCTTCGAGTTATTCCTAGCACAGCAGTCAGAGTGATCCTGTGAAATGACATTACTCCTCTGCTCAAAAGCCTTGAAAGACTCCCCCATCACATTCAGAGCAAATGCCAAAGTCTTTACCATGATTATAAGGCCCTGCGCCATCAGGCTCCTGTAACCTGCCAAGCTCATCTCTGATGTTCTTTGGACTTGCTGGGCAGGCTCCCATCTCAGAGTCTTTGCTCTTGCAGTCCTCTCTGCCTGGGGTACTCCTCCCAGATCCATAGCTTCCAGACCGCCTCCAGGTCCTTCTCAAAAAACATCACCTTCGCGAGGTGGCCTTCCCTGGCCACCTCATAGAAAATTTCACCTCCCAGCACATATTCTTTGCCTGAATTGTCTTTTCTTCTTAGCACTTATTTCCCATACTAAATACTTTACTTATTTGTCTGATTATTTTCTGTTTCCTCCAAGGAGTGAGGGCATGGATTTCGGTCTGTTTTGTTACTTAACGTGTCCTCTGTGACTCCAGCAGTGCCTGGCCCATAATAAGTTTCCATTAAACATTAATTGGTTGAATGAATGAATGAATGAATGAATGAATGACAATCTTCTTCAAGGGAGAAGCCTACTTTTCCGTGGAGTGCCCGACGGCCCTCCAGCACTGCAGAGCCAGCAGGCTTGGTTCCACAGTGAGGGGTGAGTAGTTTAGGCCACGTCTGCAGTCTGCAATAACGAAGTGCTTACTGACTGCCCACAGGGACAGTCGTGGATTCCTTCTGTGGAGTGAGCTTTGGAGGGAGATAATGGGCTGTTTGGGGTCACTGGGCAGCTAGAAGCAGGGATGGTTTTCTCTCTAGGGAATATTCTGAATTGGAATTGAGAGCAGGAAGAAATCAAGTGTGAGATGAGGGTACCATGTGCAGGGCCCAGATGTCTCACTCACCTTGAGAGATTGTTTTCCCCATCTGGTCAGGGTGTGGCCAGCAGTCAGTACCCTCTCTAGGGTACCACTAAGGGGTGCAGCAGCCTCCAGCTGGACTTGGCAGCCAGATTAGGCACAACATGGAAAGCAAACTATGCACACAGTGTCCCATTCTTCCATTAACTTATATGTTGGAAAAAATTAGATAATTTTTTAAATTTCCATTTCTATGGAAAGAAAACATGATTGCGAGATGTGATTGCAGTTTCCTTGTTCTCTTCCTAAATAATGCAGTTACTTAAATTTCTCTTTTCTGTTTTATTTAGCTTCATCCTCGCTTTTGAGACTTACACCCTAAGGTCTCCCCAGAGGATTAGCACTTCAAAAATCAGAGAGAAAAAAATGCCAAGAATAGTTCTTGGATTCCAAGAGAAAAGGTGGCACATGCCTGCTCTGAAGAGCTTGGAACCTTCACAGGCACTAAAGAAGAGAAAATGGCTTCTTTTGGCCAGAGAACCAGGAAAGACAGCTGTTAGGGAAAGCAAAGGCCAGAGGGCTTAGATGAGCACTTTCGGACAGCTGGAGCAGCTTTGCACTGATGCCAGAGGTTGGAGGACGTGGCCTGGCCAGGACGGAGGGAGAGGAAATCTTCAAGCAGAGCTCAGATAATAGGAGAAAACACTTGGACAGGAACTGTCTGGTCCAGTGGTGTGGCAGCCAGCCTCCGTGGCCGAGACACTTGTCTTAGCTCCTTTCTGAGCTTTTCCCCGACTCAACCATGGAGGCACAGGTCCTCCCTTCTCTGAGCAGCCACAGCCCTTCCTTACCTGGAGCTCCCTCAGCGCATGTATCACGCTGCTGTGTTAGAATCAGTGCTTTCCATGTCTGTTTTCTGCTCTAGGCCAGAAGCGACATGAGGGCAGGGACTACATTCGGATTTTTATGGCCCCAAAGCTTAGCCCAATTTCTGGCACATAATGACATAAGTTCTTGTATACATACATACACGTGTCTGTGTGTGTATCCACATGCCTTTTCAAATCATATTTTTTGGTCGTTTTGGGTAACAACCCCTCTGATCCAGCCAGGCCCCAATGTTTAGCCATATAATTAATTGGAGCCACATGAGAACAAACCAGATCTCTTTAAATGATGCAGAGAAACTGTTTCTTTTTCTCCCCACACGCCCATGCTGTCGTAGAGGAAGAAATTCTATAACACTTCTGCCCTCTCAGAGAATGCTGAGGTTGAGCCCCTTTTTAATTCCACCAAATTGTAGAAATGTGGCTCATGTGCTTGGGCGGAGCAGGGGGGGGGGTCTGACCTTCATTGACCTCGTTACTGTGAGGGGTAATAATGAACTTCAGAAGTGGGTGACAGTCTCCACGTTTGTTCTTTTTCTGGAACTTGCCCTGAATTATAAGACAGACCTGAGGACTCACTCCTCTGTTCCCTGCTTATGTAGGTTGAACACCCTAGGGTAGGATCCAAGCTGGGAGTGGCTTGTCACTCACTCTGATTGTGTCAGGCAAGGCCAGTGTCTGCTTGGGTTGAGTTTTCATGGTCTGCTTGATTGTCCCAGTCAGGTTCCAAGGTCTAGGTTAAGGGTGAGGGTTATGAGACCCTATTTCAGCCTCAGCTAAGCCATGTTCTCCAGTCTGGCTCATGCCAAGGAGCCTTGCATTTTGGAAGGCATTAACCATGTACCTGGCCTTGAATCAAGTTGATACTTGGTTGACATCTGGTTTCAGTCTTCGTGTCTATCTTCTATTGGTCAGACCCAGTGGGGAGGCAGGACCTAGTTCTCCTAATCTGAGACTTGGGTTTAACAGGGACCCTGCACTCACTCATGTTCTCCTAAGTCTGATTATTGTCTGGTCTTTCATCTCATGACATATCAAATCTTCCAGAAGAACTTAGCCTGTCATTTCTCTGGTCAGTCCCTACCAATCCCTCACTTGTCTAGCTCTGGTCATCATGTTTTTGTTACCTGCAGGTAACAAAAGTGCCTTGTCTAGTCGTTCAGTCAATGATAGGCCAGCCTGGCACAGTATGAGGAGGCTTCATCTGGGCAGGAGGTGAAGATCTGCTGCTGCCATCCCTAGGGGTATCGACTGCCAGAAAGGCAGCCTATTGTGAACGTTCATTGTGTCTACTGCCCAATACCCATTCACCTTCTATTTGCCTCTTAGGGAATCAGCTCCCCCACCCAGCCCATGTGCTTCAGATGAAGTAGACTCTACCCAAGGGTGGCACCCATGGTGGAGGCCAAACCAACCAGTGAATTTCATCCCCAGCACAGTTGGACCAGGGAGGAGCATGCGATCCAAGTCAGGCTAATTATAGCCTATAAAACTCAATTTCACTGTGCATGTGTGCCCGCATGCACACTAATGGAGAAGTGGCTTTCATTTTCATTGGACATGAAACCAGAAGGAGGTAGAACTGGGAACTTCTAGTAGCTATCGTGAAGAGACAGTCTGGCCAAGAATAGAGCCAACACAAAGGATGCAGAGTCAGAATAGAGAGCAAAAAACCTTGTCCAGGTGACAGCATTGGATCCCTGGGCTGAGTCATGCCTGAAGGCTGAACAGTACACCTGGACCCAATAAGATCTCCAGTTTACTTAAGCACATTTGACTGGGGTTTTCTCACTTGCAAACAAAAGCATCCCTACTTATTCAGAGCCTTCTGTCTCCACCAATCACCATCTAGTATCTTCTCTTTTAATACTTGCTCTATGGGGTTTGCAGTTACTCTCTCCACCCTCGGTTAGCAGTTATCAACTGGATCTCCTGCTGGAAACTGAGCCTGGTTCTGCAGACCAGATGCTTAGCCAGGCCTTAGTCCTTGTGACTGATCCCTCTCAGCCCTCCCTCAATATCTGGTCCTGAGTGTCCCTTGCATCACCTGATACTAAGAGCAGCACATCCTACAAGCTCATTCCTTGTGCCCCTTGGAAACGCTTCCAGCCTGAACAGCAATTCTCAAAATATGTTCTGGGGAACAGTGGTCCCATCAGATGCCCTTTTGGGAGATTAAAAAAAGAAGGTTTACAATTTTAAAAAGTTGACAAAGCCCTGTATTTTATATTTTTCTCTTATTAAGGGTTCTGATAAGTACTGCAGTAAAGAGAAGTGTTTGACATATCATAATTTAGTATTGGGAAATGTATGTGACTGCTGAACACTTACGTTTTTGACTATAGGAATAATATCTATAACAACCTGAACATATTTTGGAAAACCGTGACTCAAATTTGCAGAAGTCCCTGGGATCAGAGAATATGTACAACTGGCCTCTTTCTGGAGGGGGCTGGCCTTTCAGTCCTGGTTGGGGCCTGACACTTCCACCCTGGCTTGGTGATAGTGATATCATTTCTTGCCATCAATTCTCCCAGCATGCAGCAGATTTGGGGCCACACAAGCTGTGCTGTTTCTTGACATAGCATTCCCACGATGGTGGTGGCAGGAGAAGACAATTAGATTGGGCTGACAACATTCATTCCTTTCCAGGCCATGTGGATTCCCTGATACCTCATTCTGAGACCACAGTTCAGATCTGGCACCAAGAGTATCTGCAGTTACTTGTAAACAGGGAGCTCAACACCAAACTATGATTGATGTTTCAAATCAAACACTTTCAGGGTCAGGATAGTAGATGGGTTTCCAGGAATCGGGCACTGTCATGAAGCCCACCAGCCTCGTAAAAATGCAGGATTGCCATAGGAGGCCTCCTGAAGACTCAAACAGAGATGAAAGGAAGAGAACTACATTTTAATATATATATTTTTTGCTCTCAAAACAGCAGCATCACAGCATCGTACTTCCCAGGAAATAGAAATGCTTGCTTGGTATTGCCTTGTAAATTCTCATGACCTGTGAGGAGGTTGAAGGAATCAGCAGCCGGGACGTGATTTGTTCTGGGAGGAAGGAGGGGAGAGGGGAGACCACCACTAGCTAAGTATCGACTACATGCCAGGCCCCACACTAGCTGCTCTGCATCCATAATACATCTTAATTTTCATAAAGTCCAATGAGGTGAATAATGTTTCTGTTTTGATGGGCAGGAGACTAAGATCCAGAAGGGTGAAGCCTTTTGCCCAACAAGCATTGAGATTTGCATCCAAGTTTGGCAGCCACCCAAAGCTATCCCAGGAAGGGATTTCTCACTGGCACTTATGGTACAGAGACATCTCAGACTTGGTTAGTGTGTCCTTTGACTCTCCTTGGGGCTGAGGGGGTTTGTTTTCCTCCTTTCTACAAATCTGTTATGTGTCCCAATCAAGACAGAACATCCTTCCATGCGTTGTGGCCTCTCTGATGGGGCAATGTGATGATCTGAGGGGATGGAAATAAACTGGATCCCAGGTGAAATTCCAAGGTGATCCAGATACCTTCAGAATGGAGAAGCTACTTTTAAACCAATCCTGGATGAGTCACAAGAGATCAGTACTGCCAGAGATCCAGCAGGCTATGGATCTGTATCTATCTGTATCTGTATCTACCTGTATCTGTATCTGTACCTGTACCTGTATCATCTATATCTGTGCATTTAGTATATCCTGAGACAGTCATTCCAGTGGGTGGCAGTGAAGAGCTCACTGGATAGACAGCTAAGATATCAGGGATCTTAGTCCTTGCTCCGCCCCTTCCTACTAGCAGGACCCCTCTTCTCTCTCTGAGCCTCAGTTTCCCCATCTGTAAACTGTGTTTAATCATTCCTTCCTTGCTCACTTCATGGTGACAACAAATGTGGCATTTGATTCAACTCATCCAGGATTTATTGAGCACTGACTATGCGCCAGGCAGTCTACCTAGTCTGAGGAGAGAGGCTTACGAAGGTGAATCACAGAAAGCCCCGTTCACAAGTGATTCATGTAGAGCAAAGAGGATGGACAGAGGTGGTGGGCAGTGGTTTACATTTCAATTGTGTTCTAGCACATCCTTATTCATTACCTCATTTAAAACATATGACAGCTGTCTGAAATAGGCAGAGCAAATATTCTTATTTTTGTTTGACAGATGGAGGAAACTAAGGTTGCAGGTGACTTGCTGAGTGGTGATAATAACATCTGAAGTCTGTGCCCACAATTCATTTGCATAGGGTTTTCATATGTGGCATGTCATCAAAACATTCCTGTGTGCTAGAACTTATTAGTATTAGACCTTATATTATAAATGAGCAAAGAGGCAAGGCCGAAGGGTCAGCTCCTGGGGAGGAAGGACCAGACCATCTTCATCTACACATCCTCAGCACCAAGTATGGTATCTGGACATAAAAGCAAACTCCCACACTCAACGGCAGAAAATCTAATAATCCAATTAAAAATAGGCTAAAGGCTTGAACAAACATTGCTCAAAAGGCATACAAATGGCCAGCAGGCATATGAAAAGATGCTCAACATCACTAATCATCAGGGAAAGGCAAATCAAAACCATGATGAGATATCTCATCTCACATCTGTCAGGATGGCTATCTCAAAAACACAAAAGACAACTATTGGAGAGGATGTGGAGAAATTGGAACCCTTGCACACTGCTGGTTGGAATGTAAAATAGTGCTGAGTGTCCCTTGCATCAGTCCCTTGCATCACCTGATACTGAGAATAGCATAACCTACAAGCTCCTGCCTTGTACTCCTTGGAAACGCTTCTAGCCTGAATCAGCAATTCTCAAAATATATTCTGGGGAACAGTGGTCCCATCAGATGTGCTTTTGGGAGATTAAAAAAAGTTTGCAACTTTCAAAAGTTGATAAAGCCCTGTATTTTATATTCCTCTCTTGGAGATCCACAAGCACATTTGCTTATTAAAGGTTCTGATAAGTACTGCAGTAAAGAGAAGTGTTGGTTGGAATATAAAATGGTGCAGCTGCTATAGAAAACAGTATGGAGGTTTCTCAAAACATTAAATATAAAACTACTATATAATCCATCAATTCTACTTCTGGGCGCTTATCTGAAAGAATTGAAATCAGGGTCTTAAACAAATATTAGTACTCTTATGTTCACTGCAGCATTATTCATAATAGTCGAGATGTGAAAACAACCTAAGAGCCCCTCAATAGATGAAAAGATAAAGAAAATGTGGTTTATAAATACAGCGGAATATTATTCAGCTTTTAAAAAGATGGAAATTCTGCAATATGCAATAATATGGATGACCTTAAGAACATTACGTTAAGGGAAATAAGTCACATAAAGACAAATACTTGTCTAAAATAGTCAAATGTATAGAACTGAAGAGTGGGAGGGTGGTTGCCAGGGACAGAGGGAGGGGGAAATAGGGAGTTACCAATCAGAGAGCATAAGGCTTTTGTTAAGCAAGATGAGTAAGTTCTACATATCTGTACGACACTGTGAGTACAGTCAATGGTACTGTATTGTACGCTTAAAAATTGTCAAGAATATCTCCTGTTAAATGTTCTTACCACAATAAAATAGATGAAAATCAATAAATAAAATTTAGTGTTTCAAACAACTGGCTTCTAAGACATGCTTTTGATGCCCTGCCCATATCCCCTCGTACTTAACAATTTTAGTGTGGAATGGCCCAATTTTCAGCTACCAGCCTTTTACCACATCACATAGATAGAGGGTATTATTCTGGTTGCTCTGGTATTTCAAACTTTATTTAGAAATTGTCCCAGTTTTATCTTTTGCTAGCTTACGAGCAAATATATAGGTTGGCCATACGAATAATTTGCCCTTAAAAACATGTCACATGTAAAAGAATGTACCCCTTAGAGCCTCCAGACCAGGGGTCCCCAAACCCCAAGGTGTAGACTGGTACCTCCGTGGCCTGTTAGGAACCGGACCGCACAGCAGGAGGTGAGAGGCAGGCGAGCGAATGAAACTTCATCTGTATTTGCAGCCACTCCCCAAAACTAGCACCACTGCCTCAGCTCCACCTCAGATCATCAGGCATTAGAGTCCCATAGGAGCAGCGGTCTCTGGTGCCAAAAAGGTTGGGGACCGCTGCTCTAGAACATGGTTTTTCAACCTCAGCGCTATTGACATTGTGAGTTGGAGCATTCTTTGTGGTGGGGCCTGTCGTGTGCATTTTGGAATGTTTTGCAGCATCCCTGGCCCCTATCCACTAGATGCCAGGAGCTCCCCCCAGTTATAACAACCAAAAATGTTTCTGGACACTGTCAATTGTCCCCCGGGGGACAAAAATGCCCCCGCTTAAGAACCACTGCCCTAAGCTATTGGAGGGCAAGTACTATGTTTATTTTGCTTATGATCGTGTTGCCAGTGCCTGGCCCGAGTTAAGTGCCCCACAAATATTTGTTGGAAGAAAGAATGAATAAATGTGTGACTTAAGTGAATGAATGCCTTAATCCAGCCGGTGTCCTTGGACTGAGCTCGCTGGAAGCACCCGACCTCAGCAGCTCCCCACTCCTCCTATCTCCCTGACATCACGTGGTCCACCAGCCTCACTGACCAGTCAGAGCCAGCCTTTGGTAGAGTTACTCCATCTGGCTCCCCATAAACTATCTCCAGCAGCTCCCAACTTGGTCTGTCTCAGCCTTGTGCACAGAATCTGGAAGTTTCTAACCTTAACCTTCAAGTGAAACAGGGAAAGGAGGCAGAACACAGAAGTATATGCAACAGATGCCCCATCAATCAGGAGTCATTCACACCCTTTGGGGTCCAACCCAAGAAGCTGCAGCAGAGGGAATTACTGAGCTGCCACTTTCCCTGCATCCCCCATATTTCTCCATCTCACAGACACCGGTGGAGCAAACATCCATCGGAGAACATTACACTGTATAATGAGGCAACTGCACTCAGATCCCAAATAAGAAAATGGGACGTCAAACCGCTCAAGTTTACTCAGCCTCTACTAATGAAAATATGAGCAGCATCTGAGGCTTAGCCTGCTCCCTCACGTGGTCCAGTAAATATCTTAATATCTCCAGATTTCTTTCTGCCTTCTAAATTATATGCATCACTTCTGGCATTTACAAGTTATCTTTGAAGCCTGCAAGACTGAGCCGCCATGAAAACCCTCCATCTGCACTTTTATTTCCACATCCCCCCAACCCAGATTGAGCTAGAATCTCTTAGACTGTTAAAGCTCATCCCATATGGGTGAGATTTGAGGCAAGCTGCAGACCTTTTAGGTTGTACTCTCCCCTCATCTCCATTTGCATCACACATGGTCAGAGATTTCGCCTCATTTCAACAAGTCCTGGCCGAGCGAGAACCTTCTAAGTACCAGAAATGTGGGGGTAGATGATGGGAATGAGACTTGGTCCTGCCCTCCAAGGAAAGGTCTCCCCACTTATTGAATACCTACTGTGTGTTCTGTACATACCCTCGTGGTAACTCCTAAAAAGAAAATGGGGTGTAGGTTGGTAGCCTTGTGTACCAGTTGAGAAACTCGAGTGCTTTGAGTCACAGAGCTTCTTAGGGGGATTTGACGAAGGCCACTGTCTTTCCAAAGCCAAGATGACAGGAAAAGACAAACTTAGCGGTATCTCACAAGGAAGGGTGAAAGAAATGCCAGATAAAAATGTAAGCATGTTCTGTGGAGAAGCAGAGAAAGAGAGGATCTCTTCACTTGAAGGACGTTATGAGTTCAGGCTCAAAGAACAAATACGATTTTGGTTGACAGAAGATGGAAAGGTTCCAGGGCTGAAGGACGGTGTGTGTGATCACACAGGAGTGCACGTCCCTCGGTGGAGCAAGGCATGCGTGAGGCGCGATGCTCTACAGCAGTGGTCCCCAACCTTTTTGGCACCAGGGACCGGTGCTCCTATGAGAATCTAATGCCTGATGATCTGAGGTGGAGCTGAGGCGGCGATGCTAGCGCTGGGGAGCGGCTGCAAATACAGATGACGCTTCACTCGCTCACCTGTCGCTCACCTCCTGTTGTATGGCCTGGTTCCTAACAGACCCCGGAGGGGACCATTACTGGTTTGGGCCTCGGGGTTGGGGACCCCTGCTAGAGAGGGAAGTAGAAGCAGGTGGTGCAGCTGTCTGCTGGAAACAGCCTGCATAAGCTCAGGAGAGCCTACTGCTTATCCCACCCAATTCGGTGTTCAGTGAGGTCAGGTTGGTAGCTTGAAATCAGCCATGGCAGGAGCATTGACACTATGGAAATGAGCAATCAGGATTTTCTCCCCCAGAAATCCACTTGCTAAACATTTACGTGCACACACTGAAGACTGAGGCACATTACCTTCAAGGCGACACCTGGCACCCAAGTCTCATAAAACAGCAGGTTAGTAATGGTGTGAATGAAGATGAGGGCTCCAGTAAGGTGACACTAGGGGCTGGAAATTCAGATCTGTAGTTTAGAAAAACAGGGGTGACTGCTTTTTCTTCCTTTTTCTTTTTTCCTACAAAGTGCAATGCCCCGTCTAAAGAAAAGTAAACATCTCTTTAAATAATAAATTAAAAAAAAAAATCAAAGTGAAGATCTAACCTGCTGGAGTTTCCCAGCAGGGAGGCAGACAGAGCACACAACTCCTTCCATCTATTACTCATATTACATTATCCCAAATTCACTTATTCAGAATTCTTTTACCATAGATCAGAGCTTTGCCTCCTCCATTACTAGCTGCTCCAAATGGACCTGGTATAAACTTAATTTTGAGGATAATAGAGGTCCAATCTGTTTGTACAATCTGCTGGCTCTTGCATCTTTATAGCATTTGTTGACTTCTTAAAATCAGCGAGGCTGCACCAGACCAGCAGACCCTCCTGAGAATGAAGAAGCAGAGTTCCAAAATCCCCTAGCACTCCTGGCTGCCTATATTAAGTACCTGCAGTGCTGGGTGTTCAATGTGAATTGTGCCTGATCCTCACAATAGCCCCGAAAGAGAGATAAGTGACTTCCGTTCTGCAGAAGAAGTAACAGACTCCTAGGAAGGCTGAAAAATGTGCCCAAGGTCTTGCATTTAGCAAGCACCAGAGCTAGGGATGTGAAACCATGTTTGTCTTTAAGGCTCATACTCTTTTAACTACATCTTGTTACTACCTCCGGCCAGCTGAATAATGACCCCCTTAGATATCCACGTCCTAATCCCTGGAACCTATGACTATTACCTAACCTGGCAAAAAGAACTTGGAAGGTATGATCATGACAGGCTCTTGAGATGGGGAGATTATCCTGGATTATGTAGGTGGGCTAAATGTAATCACAAGGGAAAGCAGAGGAAGATCTGACAGAAGAAAGGAAGGTGGCGTGATGATGGCAGAAAGATTGGGGTGCTGTGGCCACAACCAAGGTATGCCGGTAGTCACCAGAAGCTCAAAAAAACATAGAACGAATTTTCTCCTTGAGCTTCCAGAAGGAACCAGCCCTGTTGACTCCTTGACTTTAGCACTGTGAGGCTCATTTTGAACTTCCGGCCTCCAGAACTGTAAGACAACATTTTCCTGCTGTTTTAGGCCACTGTCCGTGGTCATTTTTTACGTCAACAACAGGAAACTCATACACTTCTCAAAGCAGGAAGAAGAGAATCAAGTCAAGATGTCAGCACAGGCAAAGAATGGGATGAGGCTGACCTCCAGGTGTATTTGACTCCTGTCATCTCACCCCTCTTAACCACACTGACCTCAGGTGAAACAATGCAATCTGTAATTAAGACCTGTGTTCCTTTAACCCCTAAGGGAATAGAAGGAGGCAGCTGAGTGACAGAGGACAGCACGCTGGGCTCAGTCACTTGGGTTCTGTATTGGCTCTGTCAGCCACTTGCTGTGTGAATTTTGGGCAAAGCACTTTATCTCTCTCAACTTCTGAAGATGTCATGACTTCTCAGATCCAGCTCAAAGATTTTGATAACTATGTGCTGAGCAAAGTAATCGAATAAGCTCAGGTTGGGTAAAATGTTGAGCCCATCAAAGGAGCTTCTAAAACATAATCTGTGTATATTATTCTTACTCTTCTTTTATGCAAACAGGTTCCTGAGGCTCCCTGGGGAGGCCTCTCAAAGATGCAGGCTGGGGAACCATCCCTCGGGGAGAAACTCCAATGCATATTAATTTGGGAGGATTTCTCTGGCTGCCACTGCCCGAGTGGCACAGATTGGTCCTTACGAACTGAAGGTGAAAAACAAAACCAAAACAAAAGTCAGATTGGAAAAACAAGCAGTTTTTAGAAGTCTGAAAATGAGAAGGCTCTGCATGAACTCGCGGGGAAAAGAGGAGGTGAAAGTTTGAGAGATGAGAAGGGAATGATGTTGGTTCAGGAGTTGGTGTGCTAAACTGTCAGCAGTGGTGGAGAGCTAATGGGGTTATTCTTTTAGCCACTGGAGGCTGAGCCTGGCAACAGGGATGAGATCACTCCCGGGCCTGGGAGTAATGCTCAGTGGCTATCGAGTGTCTCAACTCAAGACCATGGATTCCAACGGCCTAGGCCCTAGATCAAGTTCTGTCAGCATCCTTTTTTGGGACTTTGGGTATCTTAAATTTGCAACTTCAGCTTCCCGACCTGTCAAGTGGGTGAGTGCCCTAGCTGCTCATCTCTTTGAGCCTTGGTTTATTCAACTGAAAAATGGAGTTCCTCATCAGAGGGTTGATGGAAAGTTTAATGAGATAGGATACTTGAGTGGTACAGGCCCTGAAATGCTGATTCCCTCCCTGCTCCTGCAGGCTTTCTCACAGGTTGAGAGAATAACAAGACATGACAAGATAACAGATGTGAGTGTGCGGCTGCTATTCTTTCAGAGGGTGACTGTTGGAAAGCTTATGCACCTCCCTGATCCCTAACCAGCTGCTATTCTACGATGTTCACAGCAAAGTTCCCATGCATCTTTTACCCTCCCCCTGACTCCCATCTGAGGCCTCTGCCAGCAGCTCTGGGACCCAGCAACAAATTAGAATGTCAGCATGATACGGGTCAAGTTACTATATCCTGCTGAGTCTACAACCTCTTACCTGCACCCCTGGTTGACTCATCCTTGTGATGTAGTACTTGCTCAAGCAAAAAATACAGCACTGAGCTGCTAACTGAGGGCTGCCTTTCCAGAGATTGTACACTGCTGGGACGACTTCTAAAGAGATAGGGGCAATCTGTTCGCTCTCTGTTCTCTGGAGCTGGCAGAAGATGTGTGAGAATGGGGTGTGTGCCAGGGTTTCCAGGCACCAGGCTCATAATCTACCCTTTTCTCCGTGGGTTGGTGCTGGTTATTGTGCCGGGAGAACACACCCATCACCCTCAAATCTCAAAGCCTAAAGCAGGACTTCTCACATTTCACTGTGCATCTGAATTACTTGGGGATGTTGTTAAAATGCAGATTATGATGCAATAGGTCTGGAGAAGGGCCCAAGGCTCTGCTTTTCTAACAGGTTCCCAGGGGATGCTGGTGTTGCTGATCGCCAAGTCACAGGAGCTTAAAGGATCGCCTTGAGGCAATGACAAAAAACTTGGGCTCAGAAAGAAGGAAAAAGGGAACCAAAATTGCATGTCTGCTGCATGCCAAGGGCTGGCCAGATAGGTGAAAGTTGCTCCTCACAACAAATTTGCAAGGTAGGATTAGAATCTTAATTTTACAGATAGCTGGGGGAGCTACAGACATGTACCCAGAGTCACACAGCTGGCATAAGGAGCAGAGGATGAGATTGCGTGTCTGGCTCATGCTCTCTCTGTCTATTAAGGTGTTTATAAATGGAGATGATATTCTGCTGCAATTCACAAATGAGGAAATATATCTCATAAGGAAACATGCACACCATGCTTGGTCTCATTCTTCATTCAAATGATACAAAGCCAAATAGTATAAAATGATTTCGAGCCGGTCAAAAAGGAATAGACATTTTAAAATAATAATTGCATGCGAGGCAAGGCGTGGTAAAATGGGAATTCTTATATACTTCTGGGGAGAGTGTAAATTGGGGCAACTGACTGGAAAACAGGTGGCCACATTTATCAAGAGCCTTAGAAATGTTCCTAGCCTTTGACTCAGTAATTCTGCTTCTGGGAATCTGCCTTAAGAAAGTCTTGGAATATGTGTGTCCCAGCATTACTCAGGATAAGGAAAGAGAAGAGAAAGTGTAAACATCTAACAGCAGAGGAATGTAATCTACGGAACACCCACACACTGGAGTTTTATGTAGTTATTGAATGGTGTGTATATAATACCATGAAAATGTTAATATCAGAAAGGAAAAAAGTGGCTTGCAAAATAATAATCTCAAATTAATCTCAAATTAATGCTCTCAAGCAAATAATCTCAAATTAATATTATTTTAAAAAACACTTGAACCTACACTGAAAAAAGATAGAAAGGAATTAAGTCAACGTGTTAGCGGTTAATTTGGATTGTGAAACTATGGGTGACTATGTATTTTCCAAAATGTTTTTAATGCACGTGTAGCTTTTACGATAATCTTATAAAAATTTCTTTTTGAGTGAATATGTCTATTGGACTTCATCCAATGACTTAAAAGTCAAATGTACACTAAACTTGTATAAAGTGTTCCTTATTTTCTCATTGACTTACACGATGCTCAGAGACAAGTGAACTTCACTCCTATTGATCACTGTTTGGTGCACCTTTTGTTTCTCTGTCCCTAGCTCCTAAAGTTAAATATTTTGTAATGTCTAAGCAAACAATCAAAAGTCATCAGGAGGGTCATACACTAAAGAGAACTTATGAGTGATCATTCATTCCTTCGATGGACTGGCCTCTATGGATGCTGAGGTAAAAGGCAGTTTGTAAGTGGCCTCCAGGCTGGAAGGGGAGAGAAGCAGGTCATTTATTATGGTCCAGAGACAGCAGACTTTCAGGGCCCATTTGCATGGGGCATGGTGGAGAAGATACTGAAAGGGCCCTTTCTGCAAGAGATGTCCTAAATAATGAAGAGATGTTAGGCAAGGAAGAGACAGGAAGGAGCTCCAAACAGTGTTTGCAGGACCTAAATGGAAGACACCGAGAGCATGGTGGGTTTGAGGAGCCACCCTGAAGTGTGGCCTGGCCGGAGAATGGGGTGGTGTGCTTGGGGAGGAAAGAGATCAGTTGGGAATGGCTAAAATTATCAATGGCTGTAGATGCCATCCTGTGGGGTTTGAATTTTATTGAGAAGGTGATGGAAATCCCAGGAGGGTTTTAAAGAGGTGAGGATCATGACCAGATTGGAAATTAATTAAGACCACTCTGGCTCCAGAGTGGAGGTGAGACAGGTGGGTGGTCAAGCTGAGAGTGGGGGTGGGGTAGTGAGAACCAGTACTGGATGTTTTAATAGTTTATGTGAGAAACAGCGGGATGGAGCGAGCTGGGCAACTGGGAAGGAGATTTAGGAGGTAAAGCAATAGCTACAGTCTTTGCAAATTAATTGGCTTGGGGGGCTAGGGGGAGGGAAGAATCCCAGGTTTCTGGCTCGGGCAAGTGGGTTGACTTGCAGACTATTTGCAATTGCATGTATTTTTGCAAGCTCAAATTTCAGGGTAAATTAGAAGACAATTTGATTAAACAAAATATAATTTAGTCACAACCTTTTAGGAATCTATACAGCTCTTGAAAAGGTAGGTACATGCACAGACCAAAGGCCCATATCCTAGCCACAAGTCATTGTGAAGATGTAGAGGCCAGCTCTTTCCAGTGCCTCTAGAAGGTCGTCAGCCATCACTCTGATGCTTCTTGGCGGGGAGCAAAGTCAATACACTGGTCTGGCTGGTCAAGAGCTCCTGCTCTTATGCAGTAAAAGGTGCTTTTGCACAGAGGTGGTACATTTTGACCCCTGTCTACCCAAAATCAAGGCGGGGTATAGAGGACAGAAAGTGAGAAAGGTACAAAAGTACAGTGGTTTCTGGGAAGCTCTCAGGTGTGTAAGGCTGGGCTTCTTTCTGTAGGTCACCTTTCCTCGTAAAGCAGAAAGGAATCATGAATTTGTGATTTGCTCTTATATATTTATGAAATCCACACACGTGCACACACACATTTTAATAGATGAGGGTCAGCGTGCTTAAGCAGTCTATTTTACAACACGATGCTTGTTATGGCCAAGCCAGACCCGAGCCTGAGTCTTCAGCTCCTGAATGATTGCCCTTTCCCACATGCTACGCTGAACACGTTTAAACATTCTCTGTCTGTGCCACTCCCCCAGAGCACTTTGGAACCTACAGCTTGATGTCCTGGAAAGAGCCCAGGCTATAATTTCAGACAGAGCTGGGTCTGATCCAGGTTCTCTCCCTTCCATGGGAGGGAACTCCTCTCTGACCCTTAGATTTCTCTTCTGTAAAACAGGATGACAGCATCGCTTTGTAGGCTTGCTGTGAGAAGTAAATGAGATAATGCAGGTAAAGCACTGGGCACATAGTAGGGACTCAATGCCTGTTACAGAGCTGTGAGGCACACTCTCTGGCCCAAGGGGGTGCTGAGTAACAGCTTCCCTCCTGGATCTTGGCATAGGGGACTTGAGACAGGTCCTTAATACATGCGCCTGCACAGAAGCCCTCGGGGTAACCCAGCACTGTATACTATGGTAATTTCTGCAGCAAAATCTCTCATGATGGTAAAGACAATTTTTTTTTTTTGCTAGATAGTGCAACTCATGCTTTTTAATGTTTTTCGTTTAAAATAAATTAGCCGTGCTGTTGACTCTGGCGCAGAATCATGGCTCTGTTCTCAGTCTGCCTCGCTGCACCACAAGGGCTGCCTCTGAGTGCATTTTACATACATCCCATCCTTGGGAGTCTGGGAGTCTGGCTGGGGTTTGGTGCAAAGGTAGCTCCCTGACTGGGCACAGGCCTGCTGCGCAGCGAGCTGGGCTCGCACTCTTGCTCCTCCACTGTTTGCTGGTGACCTTGGGAAAGTCACTGACCGTTGCACTCAGCTGATAGCCTGTGTTCTGTGCATCTGTGCATTCTCAGGATCTAGCTCAGTCCCTTGTACGGTGGGGGCCCAGAGTCCTTTGGGTAGATGAAGGAATAAATGTATCTGCATCACCTTCCCTAAAAAGCAGATAATAATTCCTACGTTGAAGAATTATATTAGAGATACAGGATAAAAAATGCCTAGCACTGTGACTGGTGTGTAGTAGATGCTCAGTATGCGGGAGCTTACGTTATTATTATCATTATCAGTAGCTGAGTACTGCCTCTGGACGTAACTGTTTCCTCTACCATATCTGACAGTGCACCTCACACATAGTAGGTATTCATTCAATGATGGCGGATTTTTAAAACATATTTTCCTGTTTGCTTCCAGTGTGAACTGTAAATCTGACCAGGTTGCTCAGGGCATCTCTCTTCCTCCCACCTTCCTTCTCTTCCTCACCCTTTCAAGGGACATAGTGATAAGTGTGTGTGTGTGTGTGTGTGTGTGTGTGTGTGTGTGTGTGTGTGTGCGTGTGTGTGTATGTGTGTGTGTGTGTGTTGGGGGGGTGGGGGCTACTGTATTGATGATGACTCGGCATCTGCTACAAATATTTTCCAACCCCGCCCGAATAAGAAAGCCAAACTGGGCTCAGGGAATTATTTTTGGTATTTTCTCTAGCTATTCTAATCTTTAACATTTTACAGTGGGTGGTTAGAGCTGGTGATTTTCCTTTCTTTTGTGCAAACGAGACCAGAATAAACAGCACAGGGTGAGTCACTTCAGACTCTTAGCACTTCAATTACTTAAAAACTCAAGGGCCTGATGAAGCTTAGAATGTCACCTTCTTCAGAACAGCCATGAGCAGATGGGAAATACTCCATATTCTAAGTAGTTGATGCCTTCCCGGCACAGGAAATCTGCTATTAGCTAGCTACTAGCACCCAAAAAGAAGAGGCAGAAAGGCAAGTCGGCCTTTACAAGTCCCCCTCCCCCAAGATGCTGAGTACTTTGCACACATTATTTCATATCTTACTTCATTTAATCTTTACGATGACCTTATGAGGTAATACACTTAATGCCTATGAGGTAATAAATACCAGCCACATATATGTTTCTTGCCTACATAGGTGTCAGGCTCCCTCTGGCACGTTACATCTATTATCTCCATGAATCCCTGCAGCAATCTGAAGACATGGGTATGCTGTCTCCGTTTCATGGATGAGAAAACTGAAGGAGAAAATAGAATTGAACCCACGTCTCTCTGTTTATAAAGCCCATAGTGGTAAAGTCCTGTTTCCTAAACTGTGTCCCAAGGAACTTTAGGGCCTCTTGAGATGCTAATAGGTAATTATCAGAGGGAAAAAAGAGGTTTTGTGGCCTACAGAGTTTGGAACTTTTGCTTGCACCGCCCCCCCCACCCCCAAATAGAGTCAGCACAAGTTACTTATTAAAGGCTCTGGGAGATCTTGTGTCAAAGAAATTTGTCAATTCTGTTTAGCTTAACCATTTCTCTTACTTGCTTGATCGTGGAGTCATTCATTCATTCATTCATTCATTCATTCCCAGAATGTTCGTCACGGTCTCATGGACCCCTGGGCTCTGTGGGGCAGGGCTATGGACCTGTGACACTATTCCCTGCCAGAGGACTCATAGAACAGTACAATTTTACTCCAGTGTTCCCACTGGGGTCAGTTCTTGCGGAGGAAATGCCCAATAAAGAAAAGTCAATATTCTAAATACTGTCGTCATACAAAGGGAATGCCATTTTCTTTAATTCCAGGTGAAAAACAGCCCTGCTAAAGTCTCATCTGACACTTTTAGTTGAAGAGGCTCTAAAAGGTCCTCTAGTCTACCTTATAGTGGAGACTAGAGCCTTCCCTCCACCCTGCCCCCCCACCATGTGATCTCCGAACCTCTGTTTATAAACCTCCAAGGACAGGGAGGTGCTATCTCACAAAACAACCTGTTCCACAGGGAAAGCAGCTGTTAGAAAGTCCCCCTGCGGCTGTTGTGAAATGTGCTCCCCAGCAGTTCTTACACCTCTTCCTCTGAGCTCTAAAAAGTGTGAGGGTCATTGTCACATCCCCTGGGGTCTTCTGTTCTCCAGCCTGAACATCTTCACTTCCCCACTGATGTGGTTTCCAGCCCCCTTGAGAGAAGTAGATAAACTGAGAAAGGCCTTGGGGGCTTTGGAGGTCCAAATCTTGGATCTACTAACTAGTAGCTGTGTGACCCAGGCAATTTATTTAATTCCTCCAAGTCTCAGTTCCTTTATCTAACCTTTACCACATAGAAATTTGGGGAGGATTAAATGAGATAGTGTACGCAAAACACCCAGCACAATTCCTGGCACCGGGTACTGATCAAAACATATGATTGATCTTCCCTCTTCACTTCCTCCACCTTTCTAGTCCCTCTGCTCTGCCTGTGTGGTTTGCTCAAGCTTGTTATACTATCCTTTTTGTGATGCTTAGAGCATTCTAGGTGTAGTCAAGCCCCCAAATAGTCAGCAATAGCAATTCTCTCATTTCGGAAACTCGTTCTAGTTCTGGTTCTATTGTGAACCCAAATGTAATCTTGGTCAAGTCATTTCTCCTCTCTGGGTCTTAGTTTCCACATCTGAGGTCCATCCCTGGTCTCCTGGGGTATTCAGAAATGTTCAAATACTCTTCCGTATTATGTAAAAAGCCAGCAAATGATTCGAGTTTCAGAAAAAATGGCAAGAAACATTTTTACCCCAAACAAAAGAAGTAGAATCTTCAGGGATTGGAAACCTGGATGAATGTTCTTTTCTTTCCTCCTGAAAAACCTGACTATTTGAGTTGATCTTCCATTGCTCTTGAAATAATGAGAAACCTGGCTAATTAGGCTATAGGTAAAGATTTTAGGCTTCTAGGTTCTGCTCCTACTTGGCACTGAAAAAACCCAAAATTATTTAAGATGCTTATTTTAAAGAAAGTCAAATAAAATAAATTTGCTTTTTCTAGATTTGACTTTGTAAAATAGCCTTAATGTGCATTACGAAGAGTCTGCTAAGTTGTTTTTCTGATGGGACCAAACATAGAATATATTTATTTGAGCTTTGAAATGCAGACACTGTGCAGGAAGATCATAAGATATTTTTTTCTGAAAGTTAATCTTAAAGATAATTATTTCAAATTTAGAGTTTATTTCCCCATGAAAGTAAAGTTATAAATGGTGGTCGGGGTCCCAGGCTAGCCCCATAGATGCTTATTTAACTCATTCACATTTATACTTCCATTTGAAGTGATTCCTTTCTTACTGCCTTCTGCGGTCTGCCCAACATTTGGGGGCTCTATTATGAATTGGGTGTGTTTTGGGGAGGCTATCCTGGGTTACTCCCTAAGGTAAGCAAATTCTCTGTAGTGCAACAAAGAGAAAATATGGTGACGTGAGGGGCATGCAGTTAAGAAGAAACATGGTAACTAGGGGAATTCTTGTGCTTCTAGCCACAATTTCATCTACCCTGGCAAGAAGAATTAAGTTAAAAAAAATCGATGAATGGATAAGTAAAATGTACTATATCTATACAGCAGAATATTAGTTGCTAATAAAAAGGAATGAAGTACTGACACATGCTACAACATGGATGAACCTTGAAAACATTGTGCTAAGAAGCCAGTCACATATTGTATGATTCCATTTATATGAAAAAGACCACGTATTGTATGATTCCATCTATAAGAAATGTCCAGAAGAGGCAAATCTATGGAAACAGAGGATAGATTAGTGGTTGCTTTGCGCTTAAGAGAATAGAAAGTGACAGGTAACGGGTACAGGTTTATTTTTGGGGGGTGGCACACCTATTCTAAAATTTCAATTTTAGAATAGTGATGGTTTAGAATGGTGATGGTTGCACATCCCTGTGAATATACTAAAAAAACACTGAATTGCTCACGTTCAGTGGGTGAATTGTATGGCATGTGAATTATATGTCAATAAAGCTGTTTTTAAAAAAACAGAATTAAGCAAAGAAATTGAAGGAATATTTCTCTCTTTCCTGTGTTCCAAAGAGAGCTTTCTCCACTCCCCTGGCTTGGTGCTGGCATGCTATTCCCATAAATACACAGGAACATGGGGATTTGTAATTTAGTCAATACTTCTTTATGTCTCTTAGAGAGCATATTTTGCAAAATATTATCCAATAAAACTACTGTCGGGCAGCATTCACGCATTCATTCACTTCTGCAAAAACCTTTCCCAAACACCAGTTCTGCACCAGGTAGACAAGTTTCCATGCAGGAGCCATGTTCGCAGGAGGGAGCCAGATTCTCACCAGGGGTCCAAGTTCACACCAGGGAACCAGCTTCTCATCAGAGATGCAGGTTCACGCCAGGGAGCTATGTTCTTGCCAGGGAATGAGATTCTCACCAGGAATCCAGGTTCTCGCCAGGGAATCAGGTTCACACCAGGGATCTATGTTCAGAGAAATGCTTTGATGTGCTCAAAGCCCTAACTATTCCCATCTTACATTCCAACCTGCATCTCACAGAATCAAAATACACCCAACTACCCCTTCCCACCTTTTCAAATGTTTGCCCTGTAACAGCAGAATATTTTTTTTTAAGGGTAAAGAAAACAAACATTCAGATAGCCTAGGTATTTAACTAAACCAATTAGTGTACTTTATAAAAAGATTTCCAGCATGGCTTCAATGACAGACATTGCCTGGTGCACTTAAATGTTTCTTTACAGAATATTTGGTATCAGACAGGCACTCTCTAAGGCAAAGAAGCCTAGAACTGAAATGTTCATGGCAACTACCCATCAGAGCTCTCTCAGAGATGAGTTCTCATCTTCCTGAAAAGGTAATGAGAGGGAGGTGCAGTGCCCCAAATCCAATGCAGGCCTCCCCTGTGCCAGACGCTGTGCTAAGACCTAGGTGGGGCTGGGGTCACAGATGACCCTCTGCCTTGGAAGCTCAGAGTTTGCTGTGGAGAAGATCAGTCAGGGGGCAAAGAAAATTCTGATCATAGATACCTGATTTTTGCACATGACATTCCAGAGGACAAGGGTGTGGTATTACTGTAGGCACCTCTGTTTCATTTCTTTTCAAAGATTTTACTAACAGACTGGCTTCTGAAAAGAGCTCCTGTTGTGGATTAGATGGGGCTCAGACACACTTTAAATGCAAGCCGAGAATACAGGGTCAGGTGTTGTGCATTTAAACTTGGCAACATCGGATCGTAAAACCAATAGGGCTGTGTTGGAACTGGGGTTCCCCTTCCGCCTCATGTTAATTACTATGCTCTTGCTTTCTGGGCCCTGAATTATCCAGGAGGCCAGATGTAAAACAAGATGATGGTAATCTCCAGCGGGGGCACCTGAATGTGCAGCTGCTGCATCTGCTTCCAGGAAATGGAGACTGGGTGAAGGAACTCACAGGTCTCAGGGCTTTGGGGAAACACGGGGTGGCAGGGAGCGGAAGAAGGAGGCCAGAGAAGTGAGAGAAAAGTAAAGCGGTGTTGCTCTCACTGGAAGTGAGTTGAACAACTAATGGGTTAAAATATGGGGAGCGAGAGAATAAACCCAACTAGAAGGCAGTGCTGGATAAAGGTCAAGTGAATGAATGAAAGAATGAAGGAATGAATGCTAGAATGTTTATGCTTGAAGGGAGGAGGGGAGAACACGGGCCTTTGCTGCATGCCTCCTTTGAGGCACTTATTTCATTCTCACTGCCATTGAATGAGGTGAGGTGCATGGGGACACACACCTCTTTCATTTAACTCCCATGACTCTAGGATTCAGCATTAGTATCACTGCTTTATAGTGCTGGAAGCTGGTGCCATACAAGATACCTACTATCATTGGCTAGTAGGCGGGGACTTCAGGTCATAGGGTCCCATACTCTACTGGCCAGACACCGATTTAGGGGATAGGTGGGCAAAGCTATAAGCATCAAGTGCTGTTGGGAGACAGCCATCACAGCGTTGCCTCTGGAAGGAGGAGTGGCTCTGCAGGGAAGCTGCCCCTAGGCAGGAGTCTGATGGGGGACTTGGTTGGCTCTTTGGTCCTCTCCATCTACTGCAACCTCTGCGGCTCTTCGGGAGACCTGGCATGGGAAAGGCATCTCCTGAGTGTAAGTGGGTCAGCCTTTTTTTGGAGGGCAACTTGGCACTCTCTATCAAAATGAAAAATGCCTGACACCTTTGATTTGGCAACCTTGGAGGAGTACCTGCACACGTACAGAATGCAGCATATACTGTGGTAATGTTTGTTATAGCAACAAACCAAAAATCACCCAAGCGTGCATGAATAGGGAGGTGAATAAATATAACACTGTACAGAAAGGCCGTGGTTAGAAGTCAGGATATCGATCCTAGCTCTGCCATTCATTGTCTGTGTGATTTGAGCCAAGTTACAACCATTCTGTGCCTCAGTTTTACCATCTGTAAAGTAGGTACAACACTAGTACTTATAGAGTTATTGCAAGGATTACAAGAGTTAATATGGGTAAAGTGCTTAGAACAGTGCCTGGCATATAGTCAGGAGTTAATAAATTATAATGATTAGCAGTACTTGATAAATATGAAGTCATTAGTAAGACTCTCTTTCCTCCCCACCTCCTGCCCCTAGTCCTCTGAAACTCAGGTCTTTCCCTCTGGCCAGGCGGCCATCTAGCCAGTTCTGGTCCTAAGGGACAGCTGACTCCATGGGGCTAAGGGGCTGGGCCTGTCTACAATCCCAAAGCTCAGAAAGTGAAAAGAGTTACCAGTACAGCACAGCTCTGAGCTGCCAGCGGAGGCTTCAGTGGGAGTTGGACTATGCGGCCAGCCTGCTCTGGCTCCCAGGCTAAGGTAACACTGGCCACCGTCGTTGGTCTCAGCCAGCAGCAGCTAGAACAGGTGAGGAGGTACAGGGGTTTGTATTTCCTGGCCCTGGAAGGGGCAGGGACAGGAATTTGTAGTTACTGATGTAGTTACTAACACCCTCCCTAACATCATCACATCAGTCTTTTTCCTTCCTCCATTTTTTTTTTTCCATTGATTTATCAAAAATTTATAGCACTCCCACAATATGCCAGGCAGCAACATAAGGATTCTGGGCATACAGAGGCAAAGGAGACTCCTGATTTTGGAGGAGCTTGTGGTCCAATGAAAGAGACAGACAAGGAAACAATTTTAGGGCAATTGTAAGCTCCATGTGATAAGGACTTCATCTGTTTTATCACTGATTCTCAGCCTCTGGAAAAGTGCCTCATGTGTAACAAGCGCGTGTGAATATTTATGAGATAGAATATGCATGACAACATGATCTGTACAAGGTACAGAAGTAACACACTAACTCTGTTGAGGAGGCGAGAAAGTCTTAGATAGAAAGCGACATATGAACAGGGTTTTGGAGAATGAATAGGAGTTTGCTAGGTTGACACAGCACATAGTTTAAGATGTCTATGACATAGCTGCCCTTATAAATTTTGAGGCCAAAGGAAAACAGTGTGGCAGATGTTCTCATATCAACAAAGGCAGAAGAAAGCAGGGCAAAGAGGTTATAAATAGCTCTCCTCCCCTCCATCCTTAGTCACTTTGGTTACTTCTTTCGTTTCTTTTATAACCCTTATTACAATTATACGTAATCCATTTATATGTTTATATATTACCTGCATCTCTGTTTTGCTGGCTCCCAGAACAGCGTCTGGCTTTTAGTGCTCAAAAAATATTCACTGAGTAAATTAATAAATGGGGGAAAAAGAAGAAGGAGTGGCTCTTAGCACCCACAGCCAAGGACTCCTGGTCTGGGCAGGTCTGGGGCAGCCTTGTCCAACAGAAATATAAAGCAAGCCTTAGATGTAATTTCAAATTTTCTAGTAGTCATGCTTTAAAAATTAAAATGGGGCAGGTGAAATTAATTAATTAATCCAATTCATTAATGAATTTCATTTTATTTTACCTATTATTTCCCAAACAGTGTAACTTCAACATGTAATCAATATAAACATTATTGAGATACTTTTTTTTTCCCCCTCAAATTAAGCCTTTGATTATACTTAGAGGACATCTCATTTTGGACCAACCACATTTCAAGTGCTCAGTAGCCATCAGTGGTCAGTAGTGGCTGCTGGGTTCGACAGCGAGGCCTGAGGCTTCCACTCTGCTACCCATCAGAGACTGTCAGTGGGGTAGGCTTGGGCCCTGCACAGAACTTGTCACCTTGGCTGGAGGGACTCTGGGGAGATGTCTGACCAAACGGGAATAAAATCATTTAAAATCACGTAATTTACACTTTTGTTCTCGCTCAGTGTTGGCACCGTGGTATGCACCCCGATGTCCCTGTATATGAAGACGGCACTCCCAGGCCCCTCCCTCCAGTGTCCCCCTCTCCCCACAGCTCTGGTCCCTCTCTTCCTCTTCTGTGCCTTCCCCTCCAGCTTAGTGGAGAGTAGAGCATCTTCCACAGTGCGTTTGACTTGATCAAATATGACAGCGAGACCCAGTTCTCTCGGACATTTTAAATATCTGGGCAAAGGGCAGAGATCTGGGGAGTGACTGAAGCCAGGGACACACTCGGACATTTTAAATATCTGGGCAAAGGGCAGAGAAGATCTGGGGAGTGACTGAAGCCAGGGACACCTGAACACTCTTGGGCTCCTTTAAGCAACCTTTCCAAGCTCCCCTGCATTGCAGGCCCTGTGGGCAAGGAGCACCTCCTGTAACAGGGGGGAAGGACTATGGACTGTGTACGCCTGACACCTGGAGCACTGTCCGGAGAGCTTTGCATGTATTCTTAGCTCGCATAAGCCACAGAGCAGTCCTCTTTGATGATAAATCTTATTATGGAGCCCATTTTACAGATAACGAAACTGAAGCACAGGGATTAGGTAACTTGCCCAAGGATTTACAGCTGGTGAGAAGCCAACCCAGGACTGGACACCCGGCCATCTTGCTCAGAATCTGTACCCTTTACCGCTGTGCTCTAGGAAATGGGCAGAGAAGGCATTCTTGGAACTGGGCGCAGATAGAGACTGCTTCCCCGCTGGCGCTGGTGGGTGAGAGGTGGGAGAGGGTGAGGCCTGGGAGGTGGGTGGGGACGCTGAACTGGGACTTGAATCTAGAGAGATGGCAGACAGTGTTTCCCACATAGGGTCCTTGCTTTTGTCCTTCTGAGTTACTCTCGGTATCCTCACTACGCAGAGCCAGGAAGGCCTGGTGCTGCCCTGTTACAAGACCGGGGAGAGTGGGTCAGCGGCTTCCTTTTACAGTGACGGGAATGTTCGGGAACTAGGGAGTAGTGATGTTGCACAGCATTGAGAACGTACTAAACGCCGCCTTTAACCTTTTTTAAGATCGAACTCTTAAAAAAGGTTAAAATGGTGAATTTTAGGCCATGTGAATATTACCACAATTAAAAATTAAAAAAGGGCCAGGGAAGATGTAACTTTCTTGAGAATGGAGGAAGGAAAAGAAACCCCTGAGAAGATGAAGCTGCAGAGTGTTGAGCCTCCCTGGCCACCACTGCACCCTGGGGAAACAGGTACATGCCTACGAGTGTACACATCCTCACAAGTGTGTAACTCCCACGAGTGTGCACATCCATGTGAATATGTAACATCCACGAGTGGGTGACATCCAGAGTGTGCGATAACCACATGATATTTGTCCCGCTCGCCTGAGTATGTACCACCCACGATCCCAACAAGGGGTTGAACCTGCCTGGAAACCTCTAACAGGTGACAATGAGTATGCATCACATGGGAGAGGCATGGGTGACAACTCAGCAAGGGGGGGCTGAGGTATGTACGAATGAGCTGGAGTCAGGAACTGTTTAAGTTTGTCCCCTGTACTTACTACAGTCTATATCCGCTAGCTATCCTTCCCTCCACTCAAGCCTAGGTCTGTCTGGCCTCCCAGCTCTGTCCATGTTCCCTCATGCCTCTAACACATGAAGGTGACCTACCTGCATCCCATGTTCCCCTTTATCCTCCAGGAGCTGGATCTCAGATGGACTGATGCAGAACCTAAGAGACTTGCATGGGCGTTGTGAGCCGAGGCTGGGAAGAGAAAGGTCCCAGCATAGGCTCCATAAATTGGGCAGGGCACGGGAAGGTTCATCCCGAGAAGCTACTTGAGAGGTGGCACAATAAGCCATGAGATTTCCCTTGAACTTGGAGATATAAAAATATGAGAGACTGCTTATAGCTGGCTGATTTCGGCAAATCCTCTGGCTTCTCTGAGATGGGATGAGTGATAACCTAGCAAGATGAAAGCTCTGATGGGGAAGGGAGTTGGAAAAGAGGAAGAATCGGGGAAAAGAATGAAACAGAGTAAATAAGGACTTATGGAAATTACAAATAGCGTTTGTGGCTTATCAGGTGTTCTTCCAGTCAATCATAGATTTGTGTGTCTGTTACAACAAGCAACCCTGTGCCAAGAGCTATAGGTCTGAGAACACAGAACATAGAGGGATGTGGCTCTCAAAGGGCTCACAGGAGAGGTGGGGATCAGATGAGTATGGAGATATGGGAATCCAGGGTGACAACTGCTCTGACCGATATCAGCACATGCTATTCCTGGGGCTCTGGAGATGGAGAGTATTTCTCACTGTGGGAAGATGGTCTCAGGCAGGGGAGAAAACGCCTGTGTTGCTCTTTGAAAAGCAGGTGTGTTTTCCCATGCAGGTGGGAGATATGGCACAGAGGACATTTCAGGAGGGGGAGTAGGGTGAGCAAAGATAAGGGGATGTGAAGCACTGTTCATTCCGGGAACTGAAATACGACCGGGGCGTGAAATATGCAGGAGATGGAATGTAGACATCTCTGTGTTGCTGGCCTAGCTGGGTGACCTCGGAACAAGTTGATTTTCCTGTTTTGGAAATGTCTCCACATGTACAATGAGGGGATCAGATGATTCTCAAGGGACTTTGCAGCTCTGGCTGCTCCTAGAGGCAGTGAGTTTCCCATCACCCAAGGTATTCAAGCAGGGAATAGGTACCACTGGATGGGATTCTAGCCTTTGATAGGCATCTGGACCAGGTGACCTTGAAG
Source organism: Pteropus alecto (assembly GCF_000325575.1). Classification (NCBI taxonomy): domain Eukaryota; kingdom Metazoa; phylum Chordata; class Mammalia; order Chiroptera; family Pteropodidae; genus Pteropus; species Pteropus alecto. The sequence goes on along the minus strand of NW_006443570.1, from coordinate 17,170,931 downwards.
TTACTTTCCAGCCCTGAGCTGCCCTCATTCTGGAACCCAGCTGGGGCCTGTGGAGCTGATCCAGGCAGTTGAGGATGGTCATGCAGGACACTGGTTCCTTTCTCTGTGACCAGGTAGGGCTCATGCTAGCTCATGACATGCAGACTGGCCACTGGATGACTCATTTTCTGGTGTAAGGCACAGGAACACCCTTTACTCTTGCCTAATAAATTGTCGCAAGGCCCCTCAGGGCCAAAAGCTGACAGCTGTCCACTCGAAAATGACAGCAGACAACTGTGGGCTCTGGCTTCTGCTCTATTAACTCAATAAACAGACACAGCTTTTCTGGTCTCAGAAGTCACTCTGGTGAGACTGTACCTTTTTGGTGGAAGCTGATGCCCAGGGACAGGTTATAAACTATGTAGGTGAAAGGGAAGATGACATGGAATTCTGCCCACTGGTCCAGAGGCCACAACCAGGGGAAACAAGTGCTGCCCCTTTCATCTGCTGTGGCCAGTGGTGAGGACGCAGAGCAGGGCTGTGGACTTGGGAGGCAGTGAGGAGCTCAGCTCTGCCACCTCCTCAGCTGGCTGGTATGGGGGACACTGCGTCTTCTCCATAAGCCTCTGTTTTCCCTGCTGTACAATGGGGCTGGCCATTATGGAAGCTGTTATACACAGTATAGACGTTGGGGCTAATGTTAAGGTCCTCACTTCTAGGTGATGTGGCAATGAAAACATGTTCAGAGCAATTGGAGGTGGTTTTAATATATGAGTGTATATGTATTGTATGATATTATGAGTATCACATGACATATAACTTTAAAAATTATTGATTTGTTAATTAATTTTCAAAAATCTACTTCTTGCTTATACCATAGAAAAGTTTTAAGGCAGAATCTGTGGTAATTCACCCATTTCTTGCAAAGCTCAGTTTGGAAGCCATCCTCCTATGCTCCAGGGAATTGCAGGACCACAGAGGTTGGTCTTGGGAAAACCCAGCTGGTATCAGGCTCAGGCCATTTTCTTGGAAGGCCAAAAATTCTCCTCCCATAGCCAGTCATGGAAGCCACAAATACCTTGGCAAAGACTTGAGTCGGGTAGGCCTGGGGACCCGTTTCAGCTCTGCTTCCTACTTGCTATGTAACTTGGAGTATTGCCTTGTCTAAGCCTCAATTCCCTAATCTGTAACATGGGACATATGGCCAAGCTTAAGGTGTTGTGAGGATTAGCACTGATGAGATGCAGCACCTAGCACAGTGCCTGGCACAGAATGAATACTCCATGAAGGTGGTAATAGTACTTATTAAAGCATAAGACATGTCGCATGTGGGATGTGCCCTGGGTTTTGCTCAGTGAGATATCACAGAGAACAGCCAAGCAGCATCAACCCAAATCAGCCATGGGGGCCCAGGGACTCTCACACATTTCCTGTGTGGGCCCAGGAAATGTATCTTCTAATAGTTAATACCAATGAACTATTTATAAATGCCTGCTATGAGCTCAGTACCATGGCAGGTGATTTGAGGGAGAGAAACAGAAGATGCCCTTCTGTTAAACAAAGGTGAGAACCAAAGAGCCCCCCAGCTTTGGGAGTCAAAGATAGTGTTCTCTGGTCCTTAGGGAGCTGAGCATCCACGTGGAGGAAAACATTGGACGGGGGATTCAGCTTCGGGCCAAAGACCACCGTGCTGCTCAGCATGAGGGGAGAAATAAGCCTTCGGGTGCCCTTTTGGTATTGGGGTTGGGAATGGCATCATCAGGCAGGGCGCCTTCTGGGGAAAACATACCCCTGTGCCTGCCCAGGCCCAGCCTGAACATTTTCAGGGCTCTGTGCTCTTTGGGAAAGGAATTCCAGGTGCCGGTGGCCTGAAGTGTGGTCTGGCTCCCAGTGGCCACGGCTCCTTGGCCCACAGACTCTTCACTCTATAGGAAGATGCCTGGCTGAACAAGAGCCACGATGGGGCCTTCTGAAGCATGGGGCCTGGATCTGAGAGCATCCTGCTGCCCCTAGCTTATGCTAGCTCTATCTCTTCATGGCTAGCCCTGTTGCCTGCTTGTCTTGGGGGCATTAGCTAGAGTCCTAGTCCAGATTTAATGGGCCACCACTGCAGTCTCAAGACCCAGATCTCAGCCTCAGATAATGATTCTGATGCCTGTCGGATCCAGGCTTAATGACCCCTTTGGGCACGGTGATTAGGGTCCTGGAACTGAACCCTGTCCCCGTTCTTACTCAGGCTTAGAACTCTCTTTCCCAGTCTGCCTCTGTGGCTAGAATTATGTCTTGTTTCAGTGTTTCTCAACAATGAAGTCTCCTGTCTTGCAGGCATTGCTCAGCAAATCCCTGACAACAACATTTGCAGAAAACCAAGATGATCAACAGAGAGGGAGGCAAGCAGGGGGCACTGGGTAGGAGTTGGGACAGTGGGTGCTACCCAACTCTTACACTTATTATATTTTTTATTGTGGTAAAATATTCATAACATAAAATATATCATTTTAACTATTTTTAAGTGTACAATTGAATGCTACTTTTTTTAACAGAAAAATCAAGTGTCTGCTGCCACCTCAGTCTCTTCATCCATATTCATCCATTACCTTTTTTTCATTCTACAAATATTTATTGTCTAGGACACCTCTAGCGCCATGCTACGCACTTGATTGGTTTTGCTAACATAGTCCTAAAATAAATTTGAAAAACTATTAACCACCTCAAACATTTCAAAGCGGCAACTGAATGTAATTTATTTTGTATTTATACTTTAAATATATTTTCACTAAAACCTTGGCTGGAAGATTTTGCTCATTGAATTTATGTAAAATGTCTATCCTACAAGTTGCAGAGGAGGGAAAAGTTTGCCTCATTCAAAGCGGCAACTGAATGTAATTTATTTTGTATTTATACTTTAAATATATTTTCACTAAAACCTTGGCTGGAAGATTTTGCTCATTGAATTTATGTAAAATGTCTATCCTACAAGTTGCAGAGGAGGGAAAAATTTTCCTCAACTCTCTTAGGGTCCCTGGCTAGGTCTGAAAATTAAACTGACGAAGACAGATTAACAGGAGATAAACATGCACACTTAATTGAATTTTTATATGTACTTGGGAACCTTCATAAGAAAACAAAGGCCTGGAGTGACCAGAGCAGAAAGCCTTGATATCTTTTAGACAAAGAAATAATACATTTGTGAAGAACTGATAAGACAAAGGGGTTGGGTTTGGGTAGTAAGTGGTGAAGAAGTAATTAGGAAGATAAGAGTTAGTGTAACAAGGTTTGTTTATACAGCTTTTTTGGCCCTGAATTCCCTGGTAAGAATGTCTTCTTTCCTCCTGGTACAGGGAAGGCACCTTTCACATGGGAGTTCTATGGTCTGTTCCAGGGAAGAAGGGTGAGGTAAGGAGGTCAGAGTGACCTTCCTGCTTCTGCTGGTTTCTCAAATTCCTTCAGCTTAAGATAGTGTATATGCCAATGCACCATATTTTAGGATAATGTCTGAATTCCATCACACTTATAGGGCCACGCTGTCTTTATTATCAAACCTATCAGCCAAATCAGACATACTTTCAGCCAAAAAACCTGACAATTTTCAATTCAAATAAATGCATTAATATGCATCTCCATGGCCACTTCTGAATGCCAAGAGAGGGGAAGATGGACGACAAAGTAGATGGAGAAAGGCCATGCAGAACCTTTGACACCTGGTTTCCCCTTCTCTACTTTTTACTAAGCACCTGCCTTACTTTTTCCTCAGGGACTTCTCCCTTTGGAGCTGCACATTCTTGAATTGTCCCTTTGATTGTGCCAGGAAATTTGCACCTCTCGGGGCAAAGCACCCTAGAAAGTGCCTTTCATTTGCAAAGTGAGAGGAGGTGGGTTATGAAAGGGGAGCTGAGAAAGGCCATCCTGGCTGACTCCAAGCACATTTCCCGACAGACCACGTGGAAGCTGAAGAGCTGGAAACTGATTCTTTCACCGCTTTTCTGCCTGTGCCATTGAGCTGGCTCTGACTCCGCTTTTTCTGCCCCTGGAAAGTCTTTCTGTACCCGTACCCTTAGCAGTCTGGTTTGAAAACAGCTGCAGTAGATGACTCTCCATCCTAGCATTCCAAGATCCATGTCTTGGACCAACAACACCTGTGTTGAGGCTCCACCTAAATCCCAAGACACTCTCTCCCCGCCCCCTGCACATCCAGGAGGCTCCATCAGGGCCCTGAGCAGAGAGCCCCTCCCGCGATTTCTGTAGGAGCTGGAGGGCAGCAGAAGATGGCACTACAAAATGTGACTGTAGTAGTTCAGGACATGCCCTTCCCAAAGGTGCCACTTTGGTATATTGATTATTTTGAGCTGTAGGCACTTGGAAAACAGCAAATGCAGAGAAAGGTTTTCTTCGAACTCCCCTTATCTGCCTGAAGATAAATCCTTCAAAGGGACTCAACTGTCATAGATCCCCTCTCGGGAGTTTCATCAACCAGGGAAGATTGACTCTTGTCACAGGAGAAGAGACCAGAAGTAGACACTACGCCTAGACAAATTTTGTTACAAACTATCATATCTCCCATCTCTTCTTCTAAGGGCCCATTCACCTTTCCTAAAAACCATTTACTATCCCTCAAGAGCCCTACGTCCCCCCTTCCTTTTCCATATTAAGATGGTATTTAAGCTTAAATTCTAAAGCTATCTCTTTGAGTTATTCATATTCTATTGGGTCTTTCCAATGTATACATTATGTATACATCTGACACAAGCACAGGTGTCAGACAGAGTGCATTTTATCTCCCTAACTGTTTAGTCTGTACAGAGAACAGATCATATGAAAAACTAGCCTCGACTCAGAGGAAGGAGGAGTGACAATTGGTGTTGGTAGAAGGAATATCAAAAACTTAAGGCATGCAGGTGACACCATCTTACTGGCAGAGTAGTGGTGATTTGAAACGATTTCTGATGAAAGTGGAAAAAAAAAAGTGCCAAAGCAGGACCGAATCTGAACACCAAGAAGACAAAAACCATGACTACAGAAGAAATACACAGCTTTAACATAGACAATTTATGGATGTGAAGGTTGGACAGTGAAGGAGACTGATAGAGAAAAAACTAATTTATTTGAAATACGATGTTGGAAGAGAGCTCTATGGATACCCTGGACCACTAGAAAGATGGACAAATGATTCCCAGAGCAAATTAAGCCTGAAACATCACTGAGGGTAAAAATCGTAAGGCTGTCCTGCTTTGGGCACATCATGAGAAGATAGGGTTCTTTGGAAAAAAATGATAATGCTGAGAAAAATAGAAGGCAGCAGGAAATGAGGAAGACCAAAGATGAGGTGGATAGACTCCATAAAAGAAGACACAGGCATGAGTCTACAGAGGCCGAGCAGGGCTACTGAGGACAGTATATTATGGACATCACTTATTCATAGGGTCGCCCGGAGTCAGAGCCAGCTCAATGGCACACAACACACACGTGTTAATAAACTTCTGTTTGTTTTTTCTCTTATTCAGCTGTCTTTTATGACAGGGATCTCAGCTAAGAATTCAGAAAGGCAGAGGGAAAAACAGTTCTTCCTCCCCTACAGAGACTTTTCACACTTGAAACAGAAAACTCAACGTATTATGCCACTGTGTATGTTACTTTCTCCTGAGTTGAATTTTACTACTTGACCTGATTCATACACACATGACCTCTTTCCAGAATTTCAAAACTGAAACGACACTTTAGGTCACTGAGTTGGAAATTTAAACACACACACATACACACATACTTTTATTTTTTGGTAAAGCACATTGTCAAGAGACACGCCTGGTGCATATGCCCACCAAGCTCGGTGTCTGTACTACTGGCTTCCTTTAAGAGAAACAGCCCTATCAAGCCTTGGATATTGTATTGTAACATGGAAAGTAGGTCATGACCACAGGCTGGCAGTTCTCAGCATAAATCAGTTGTGGGGAGATAAAACCCGTCATCCACAAGGAAGCAGCCACGTAGACACCCACATGGCCACGTTGCCTCCTTTTCGGAGGCTGAAACACAACCCACATTCCTGGGGAATGCATTTTATTACAACCACCAAAATGCCTGGAGTGATTCCTTTTTTTCTTTGAAGTTAGCAGCTTTTTAAGGGGAAGGTGAAGTTTGTCAAAAGCCCTGAATGTTATACAACTACAGCATCCATCTTTTATGAGGTTGGGGCAGGCTAAGTGTCTCCCTATAATTTATTAAAAATGGGGGCCTGAGAGGCTGTCAGCTCTTACTAGATTTCTCTTTGTCTCAGGAAAGACTGTGATAGCTGTCCTGGCTGAGTGCCCTGAAGTGTCCAGCCTGGCGGAAGGGAGGACATGGTGGTGTGAGTGGTTTGTTGAGCAGGATCCTCTGTGGGGAAGGGGAGTGGTTTCAGAGCGGGTCCAGTCTGCTGCCCATAGACCCTTGGTTCCTCCATTTTGAGGGTACAAGTCTTTGATGCTGTTATTTGTGCTTTTGAATTCTCTCATGGGTCAGGCTGAGGTCAGACACAAAGCTGTGACCACATCCTTTCCTGCTTCCTTCATTCCCTTTCTCCTGAGGGCATGTGACTCTGGTCCCATTTACTTTCCTCTATGCTGCACCTTGCCATCTTCTCTTCTTGGAAAGCAAGGTCACTGCCTTGGAGCATGAGATGTCAGACAGACAGCCACAAATACAGGCACCCACGGTACACCATATCTGTCTTCATTCCTATGAATAACCATACACATGGGCCAAACCAAACTGCACAGCCAGAGCAGAGCCGGGTACGGATGACTCAGGCATGGAATGGGAATCAGTCCCTTCTCAGCCCTGAGTCTCTGCTCTATTTCTGACTCAAATCAGATCTGGAATGAGTCAGGGTACAAGTGCTAATCTATAAATGTATGTGCTGTTCAGAGGAGTGGGTTAGGGGCTCAGAAAGCTGGTGGGTGACCCCAGCTCAGCTCCCTCGAGACACAGGTATCACCTGTGCTTCTTCACTAATCTTTGGAGGAGCCTTCGGTGCTGCTGTTTACTGAGCTCCAGAGTCTACTGAGCTCTGCTAGGAAAGGACCTCTGTGGGCCCAGCCTTGGCTTGCGTGTAGCTAGTGTGCCCTGAACTCCCCCTTGGTGCCAGGTGCAGAGGAATTTTGCCCCAGATGGATCAGACTCAGAGTCCCACCCATACCTGGTTTAGGTGATTTAGATGATGAGATTTGCTGCTTTATGAGTTGATGATATTTAGATGAGTTTTTCTTTTTTCAGACTTACAGGTGATGCTGGCATGGGTTACGACTTTTAGAGATACTGGAATGAGGTAAACGTATTTTGCATATTAAATTGGGGGGACAGAGGTGGACTGCAGTGGGTTCAATAGTGTTCCCTCAAAATTCAGGTCCACCTGGAACCTCAGATATAAACTTACTTGGAAATAGTCTTCGCAGATATAATTAACAGATCTTAAGATGAAGTCATCCTAGATTTAGAGCGGGCCCTAAATCCAATGAAAAAAGAGAAAAGAGAGAGAGATTTGGACACAAGAGAGGACTGTCTAGAGCCACCAGAAGCTGGAAGAGGCAAGGAAAAGGTCTTCCCTAGAGCTTTCAGAGGGATCATGGTCCTGCCAATACCTCGATTTTGTAATTCAGGCACCAAAATGTGAAGAACAAATTTCTGTTGTTTTAAGGCACATGGTTTGTGGTTTTTTGCAGCTCTAGGAAACTAATACAGAGTATGGTACAGTGTCATGGAGAATTCACAGCCATGCCAAAGGCAGGGCTACTGAGAAGTCCATCATCTGTGCAGACAGCAGGGCACCATCAGAGACAGAAGTCATTGGCAGCTTCCCAAAAATATGCCGGGTAGTAGCTTGTGAGGCATATTGGGGGAAGCCGAATGCCAGCCAAGGCTGGGCCTGGGGTTGCATACAGTTGGGGCCACAGCAGGGTTTCATGTAGGGAGGCATAATGAGAAGGGGTTGGGCTTGGGGATTAGGTAGACTTGACATTGCCATTTAGTAGATGTTGGGTCTCGAGCGAGTTCTTTGACTGCTCCGGCTCTGTTTTTCATATTTGTATAGTAAGCGCCATTGTATTTACCTGTCAGGGTTGAGGAAGGAGTAGACGAGGCGTGTACTTGGCATATAGTGGGTATCTCACTGTTAGGCCCATGCTGCTGATGCTAACTTACGGGATCCCGGGCGAGTCTACTCTGGGGTCTCATTTTCATCCTCATAAAGGCATTGCTATAGCCGCTTCTTGTACTAACCACCCCGCTCCCAGCACTTGCCCCATGCCATGGGCTGTGTCAAGAACTCCTCATACATTATCTCATTTAATCCCCACCACAGCCCTGGGAGCTATTATTAACTCATTTTACAAATGAGGTAACTGGGGCACGGAAATTTTAAGTAATTAGGATTCAACCCCAGCAGGGCCGTGTAATTCCGAAGCTGGAGCTGCTTAGCACTGTAATAAAGGCCACTGGTGTTTTCATGGTCACAGGTTTTGTTTTTGTTTATGTTGAAAGCTCTGTTCCTGTACCTGATTCCACTGTCACCTGAGCCTGAAGTCACAGGCGGGCTGGTTTGGTTGGGAAGAACCCTGCCTATGAAACATAAGAAGCTGTGCTGAAGAAACCTTGGGGCCACCTCTCAGGGAGCAGCACCCCAGCACTGACAGGTTTTTGGACTCCAAGGCTGCTTGGACTCACTCACCCTGAGAGACGAGTAGGCCCTCGCAACTCTGTCAGGAGGCAGACAGCGTGGCCCAAGGCGACCATGAGGCTTTGGCTGCAGGCAGCTGCCTCCTCACTGGCCTCCCTGCTTCCTCCACTGCCTTCCTCCAGGCTATTCTTGACACCAGAGCAATCAAATGTAACCTACTGCTGCTCTGCTCAAAACCTACCATCTTTTCCCATTTCACTGCTAGTAAAGCTGCATGCTTATAGTGGCCTACCTGCCAGCTCTATGAGATCTGACCTCACCTCCTCTTCCATCCCTCATGCCCACTTAGCTCTGGCTGCACTGTCCTCCCTGCTCTTGCAGACCACTCGCGGCCCACTCTTGCCTCAGGGCCTTTGCATTGGCTGTTCCCTCTGCCTGGAGTATTCTTCCCTTCTATATTTACAAGGCATACTGATTCCCTTTTTTCAAGTCTTTGCTTAAATATGAGGCCTTTCCTGAGCACCCTAATTAAAATTGCAACCTCCCTCTCCCCTAACCCCCAGCCCCAGCAACACCTGCTCTTCTTTCTGCTTTAGTTTTCTCCATGGCACTGATCCTATCTGATATTCCACTGTTTCACTTATGTACTCGTTTATCCCTTATATCTATCAGTTATTGCTTGGGTGAAAGCTCTGAGTCAAAGCTCTGCAGGACAGGAAATTTTGTGTTTTGCTTATTGCTGTACAATCTAGTGCCTCCAACACTGCCTGGTTCACAGTAAGTGTTCAATAAATATTTGTCAAATGAACGAATGAATAAATGAGAATTCTAAGGTTCTGTCTGGCATGGCACATGGTACATGCTCAGTAAATAGAACTATCCTCTTGCCCTCCCAAGATGATAATAAATTCAAAAGAAAGTTTGCTGAGATCTGGGGACACAGTCATAGAGACATTTGCAAACCACCCTGAATCTGAGTACTGGGTAGTGTTCAGTACCTACCCACAGTAAACACTGCGCTTGCCCCTTCCATAAACTCTCTTCTCTCTAGTCTCCAGGCCTTTGCATGTGCTGTTCTTAAATATCCCTTCCTCCAGGAAGCCCACCTTGACTTCCAGACTAGGTCAGGTCTCCCTTACTGGTGTTCCCCCAGCACAACACTCCCTAGACTGTTAATTTTCCTATCTATCCCATTAGACTGTAGGATAAGCACCAGATCTGGACCTGGCACATAGTAGGTGCACAGTAATGGCTTTTTGCAAGAGTTTATAACACAGGGGCCAGATAATTTTGCAAATAGACACAGCCTTAGATGGTTAATCTGGATGCTTTGGGCCTATGAATGCTGCTTCCATCCCTGCCCTGCCTTGGGGTCAGTGTGAGGGATAAATGCCCCAAATTGTTGGTGAAACACAGTGACTATCCAGAAAACACTGCCTCCCCTGCACCTCTCCTGAGATAGAGGCTTCAGGCCACAGCAGCTTTTGTTAAAATTGGTCTTCCTCTTCTACCTCCACCACCCAAATGACTGCCCTTAGTTGAGGCTGGAGAGAGAAAAGCTTCTCTCAGAAAGCAGCCTGTCAGGCAGATGGGAGATGTTTGGGTGCTAGGCAACTGGTCAGGAAGCAAACACTGGCCTCATCTCCGGGGCCCTCACCAGACACTGTGCAGCTCAGGTCTGGAGTCCTTTGTCTGGAAGAGTTTCCATTTCATTAGATTCCCCACCTGATCTACTTGTGGGGCTATGGGAGGCAAAGAGGCTGTCAGCCCGCAGGCAGCTGGGAGCAGGAAGGAGCCACAGCACCGAAGGAGGTGGGGTGGGTCTCCCACTTCTTGTTCCTGTTGGCCCTTGCCCTGCTGGTGTCCTCCAGGCATCCTCCCTCCATAAATCAAGATGCTCTCACAGCCATGTTCTTTGTCCTCTTCATGGCCAGTTCTCTAAATAAATAGATAGATAGATAGATAGATAGATAGATAGATAGATAGATAGATAAATAAATGCATTGAAAACAGGACTTTGGCATGCCAGTATCTGAGGATTTTAGCTCTTCAATTAACTTGACCATTTATGGAGAGCCTACTCTGCACTACTAGACACCGGCACCAGAGTTATCTCAGTTATCACCCAGATCAACCCTGGGGTATTGAATTCGTAGATCTTCTTTTATAGACCAGGAGACAAGCTCAGGCACCTAAGAGAGATGTTCGAGGTCGCACAGCTAGCAGGTTATTTAAATCCAGGGCTCCCTCATTCTGTCCTCTTTGTATTCAAATCATCCTGTTTCTCTCAAGAGTTACCCCTGTTTTACACATAGGATAACTGGGCATTGAGTACTTAATTAATGACTTGGTTCTTGGACAAAAATAGAGGCAGGAAAAACCACAAAACAAAACACATTCACCCCGGTGAAGAGGATGCGTCTTCTCTTCCTCTGTTGCTTCCTTCACATGGTGAGAGCTTCGTTCATGCACCATTCAGCCTTTTTCCTCAGGCCCCTCGCTCGTCCTTCTCTGCTGTCTGACTACAGGGGAGGCCTGTCTCATTTCTGTGCTGCCCGATGATGGGTGAGTGTGTATAATTCTAGTATTCAGTATTTGTTTCAGAAGTCATCTTCCCACAGATATAAACCATCCCTTGTCTAGACCTTACTGGTCATAAGGGAAACATTTTGGTTTCTATCTTATTTACTCTTTTTTTTTTTTTTCAAATGGTTCAGAACCTGAGCAGGAGAGAGGGCTGTATTTATTAGACATTCTGGAAGATCCTAACAGTCTTTTGATCTAATTCCATTCTGTTCAATCCAGGACACCTGCTTGTAAATCTAGCATACACAGAGGTTGTGCCGCTGCCATGGAGTTCTCTAAAAAAGTGGAAAGCATGCTACCCCTTCTCCTGGGCTTTGCCACCAAGTAGGGGAGGCTGGGTTGAGCCACAGACACGTCTAGCAATTCTAAGGCAATGCACTGGAACGCCTTCGCTATGCCATCAGGCAAGCATGCAGTGATCAATTTAAATCAATGTCCTAGTTGATAGTGGCCATACGTAAATGGAAACCCAATCTCAAAATATTGGAACGCAATAATAAATATTCTCCACTTTTATTCTGAACTTAAACAAAATGGAATTTATTCTTTCTTCAATGAATCAGAAAGTCTTTCATGAGCTTAGGGAAATCACAGCTGCCTGTGTTGTGCAGTTAGTGCTACATCCAGTTCTTTCTTAGTTAATCTTCAACCTGGACAGGAGGTTTTGTTATCCCCATTTCACAGGTAAAGAAAATGAGGCTCAGAGGACTTTAGTAACCTCTCAGGATGACTTAAATTGGATTTAAAGCCAGTCTGTGCAGTCCCAAAGCCAAGTCCATCTTGGCACACCACACTGCCTCTCAATAAACATGAGAGCATTAAATCCTTGACATTCACGAGAATAATCCCAACACCTGTGAGAGCTCCCAATTTACAAATTCTACTTTAGCATATAATCGCCTCCATAAAACATCAATTTTCTAGCTAAGGCCCATCCCGTTTACTCCTACTTCTGACACCAGCAGGGGCCGTTAAGGCTCACTTTCAGGGGGCTGCCATGCAAGGAGGGTGGGCAGAGAACAAGAGGGCTGTGTCGAGAGGTGAATGGCAGATGTCTGACTCCCCTACGAGTCGAGCACTCGCCGCCACACACCAGCCCAGCTCCCTGGGGCACATGGCAGAGAGCATAAGAACATGGTATGCCTGTTCCAGTGGTCAGATGGCCATGTCCCACTGCTAAAAACACACAGATGTACACACACGCCTTCCGCCGACTTGATTCTGGGCAGAGACACAAAGCAGGGCTGTTCCCCGGAGACAGGCAGCAGATGATGGAGTTTCCCAAAGTGCCGTCTGAATTGAAATTTTAAGATGTATGTTGGTAGATATTTTGATGTTTAAATAACTAAGCAATTTATAATGACTGTTTAGATAAGTGTAACTAGGATATCAAACCCTGATTTCATAGATAATATGGCTGATTTTCTATTGATAGTAATGACACACAGCTTTTTCTGAAAATATATCAAAGTAAATAAAATGAGTCAGCTCAGAGGAAAATATTTAGTCAATGGCCGTGCTGCAGTACTTGGTGAAACCCCTGAAGATGGTCTGCGGGTGAATAAAACGGGATATCCTGGCTCTGAGGGTCGGGTGTGGGCATCAGGGAGACATGGGTGGGGAAGAAGCCTGAGGCCGCCTCCTGGAGGGGTTTGGAGCTTCAAAGACAGGATGGCTGGTGTTCTGGCTGGGAGTAATTATGTGTGGGAACAGACTGTGTGTAATGTTGAGGGAATTCAAAGTACAGGAAAGATCCCTTCGGGAAGAATTAAACAAGTCTTCTTTGAAGAAGCGAATGTAAAAACAGGACCCATCCCTGCTATAATCGAATGCTCTCCCAGGGCTTTTTTTTTTTTAAATAACTTTTTCATATGGAAAATTTCAAACATAAGCAAAAGTAGAGAGGATAGAATTCCATATCCCCATCCCCAGCTTCTTCCTGATCATTTTTACCCTCTAAAGGAAGGATCGCTTAACTGGGAATTGGAGATCTGCATTCTAGTTATAGCTCCGCCACACTTAGCTGTGTGACTTTGAACAAGTCAGTTAACCTCTCTGAGACTGTTTCCTCTTAAGCGATATGAGGGGGATGGCTCGGTTGATCTCCCAGTAACCTCCTATCACCCCAACCCACTTCTATGAGTTCATAAAACAGCAACCAATAATGCATAGCGCTGGGTTAAATGTGGTGCTGAGCAAATTAAACTGGCAAAGTCTTTCAACCCATAACCTTTGTATAACCTTTCCCATGGAGTCTAAGGAAGTATGGGGACATGCTATGTGATTCTGTTAGGATAGACACTCTTACCAGGCCAAATACACTGAGATATGTCCTGATCTGGAATGAAGGAAGAAGCAGAACAAAATCACTTTTATTTGAAATTCTATGCAATAATACTGGCTTTGTATTGGCAGTATTTGGGGACAATGGTCTATTCGTCTCCAATTCACACTGGAAAAGTAGGTTAGGTGACCATCTGTTGATTTAAGAAAACCATGTGGACCACAGGACTGGAAAGTGATGCCCCCTTGGGAAGCCTGTGTAATCCTGATTTACACAACTGAGTAACTCTTATTGGTGAAATTGATCAGATCATTGTTTACGTGAGTAAACACATACAAAACACTTAGCACAGTTGCCTGGCATAATATGTATCGGACCTAATTCTTATGATTTCTATTTTCCATGCAGATATTTAACTAAAGAGTTTAAGTGTACACATGTAAAGCTCACACACATGCTCAGTGTTGGTAACAAAGGAGCAAAAGAAGGCATAAAAACCTACTTTGATAAAATAATCTGAATAGCACCCAGTGGGGAAGTCAGCAGCTCTTCATCCCAAAGAATCACCTGTTGCCCCTCCACACCTGCTGCCCGCCGAGCTTTCAGATGGGCCTTGCATACAAAATCCTGTGCCTTCCACACACGGCCTTCAGCCTTGATGACGATGAGCCCTCCCACTAAGCCTGCCTTTCTCACTGGTTCAGCCTCTCTGCTCAAGTGAGAATGCAGAGGAGAGAAATGAGGTGGCACAGGTTGGTAGCGAGAAGAAGCAGAAAGAGAACAGAGCAGAGAGTGAGTGGCTCTGAGTTCCAGTCTTGGTTCTGCCAACCTGAGATCTTGGGTAAGACCCTCTTTTGGTCAGTGCTACTGGTCTCATGCACATAACAAAAGGGCTGAACGAGGTCATGGGGGAGCATTTTTAGCATGAAAATAGTCTATTCTATGAACATTATGATGTAGTAATTGTATTACTATATGTCTTGACTGTAACAATGTATAATAATCATATGTACTGTAAAGACTCCCGATCAGCCCTGATTCCCGGGACTGCCTCGTTATAAGTTTTATTTACTCCTTAATTGCACTCTCACTGGGCTAGATGCTGGGACACAGGGTTCCTGTCTTTGAGAGGCTCATCGGCAACCAGAAGAGACAAGGAAAAGATCAATCGAGTGCAGTAAGAGCTATTATGAAGATAAAAACAGGTGTTTGGGAAGTCCTAAAGAGGCAGCTATGATCCCAAAGGGGCTGGAATTTTGGCTTCTCTCTGGGTTAAACATCTGCTCTTCCTCACTGAATCAATATGGAAACATTTACTCATTCAACAAGTGCTTGTTGAACTTCCACGGAGCCCCAGGCGTCGTGCTGGGCGCTCTGCGCAGGTCCTCTAGGCATAACTGCCTAAGGGGAGGCAGGCAATACACAGGAAAGCAACAAGAATGCGGGTCCAGACTGTGTGTGGAGCTATGAAGGAAACTCAGAAAGGATACGAGAGAATGTCAGAGACAGATGTGCCTTAAAGATCTGGAGGCCTCCTTGAGGACCTGACTGCTGAGCTGGAAGCCAAAGGGCAAGGTGGAAGCATCCAGGTGAGGAGTCGGGGAAGAGCACTGGGGACAATGTGGGCAAAGGTGCAAAGAGCCTGGGGGCTCAAGAAACCCAGAGGGCAGGTGGCGGGAACCGGGAGAGTGAGGGCTCGTGTTGATGGATGAGGCCCCAGGGTGAGGTGGGTCCCCTACGACAAGTCCAGGAAGACGCACTGAAGGGGAAAGCGGGGAAGTGAACGGATCCAATTTACCCTTTTAAAAAGCACTTCGGTACCCATTTAGAGGACAGGATGGAGGCGGACCCGTAAAACTCAGGAAGGCCAGTTTGGAGGTAGGTGGCTGTACCCTTCCCCCAGGGATACATGTTGAAAGTGGGCTTGGCCAACCTGGTTGATGGATAAGATGTGGAGGTGGGAGGAGGGTGAGGGAGAAATAAAAATGACTCTCAGCCCCCTGGTTCATGGTATGAGGCAGACGGAGGAGCTATATACTGAGGAGAGAAGGCAGGGAGAGAAACAGAACATTTCCAGGCTCGCAGGCTTCCATGAAGATCGAACGAAAGGATGTGTAAAGAACACTTAGCACACAGTAGGAACTCAATAAATGCCTGTCCCTTTAATGCAGTGGAGCAACTTTACAAAAACCCAGACAGGCCTGGCAGACAGACCAGCGGACAGAGTGGGGTCTGGATTCAGCCGGGCGAACAGTGGGCTCGGTGCCAGGAAGCCCAGCAATGGAACAGTGGGCTGACTCTTGCTCAGGAGGAAATAAGGCACACCTCACACCTGGCCCAGGTGAAGTCAGCCAGTGAGGCTGGTGAAAACGATTGCCGTGAAGAGCAAGTGTATATTGCTTTACTGTTGACAAAGCGCTTGTGCCGTACATTATCCCATTTGATTCCTACGACCATATGGAAGCAGAGCCATATTCTCAATTTTAGGAACAGGGAAGCTCAGGCTTAGAGTGCATTAGGGACTTGTTCAAGCTCATATGGTATATCAGGCAGTACCTGGCCTTTCTGATTCCCACTGAGGGTTCCCTGGTTCAGCCAGTTCACCCATCAGCCACCACAACACAGGCCTGGGACCTGGAAAGTTTTCAAGAGCCTACGAAAAACAAAATTGAGGCCTGAAAAAAAAGTGTTGGTTCAAAAATACAAAAAGAAAAGGGCAGAAATGAAATAAGCAACTTGTAGTCAAAGAACCACAAAGGCAGGATTTCTCTAATCCCTTCAAAGTGCGTTACCACAAAAAATTATATTTCTTGTGGGATAAGGGGTTTGTATTAATGTGTTTGATACAAAGTGGGGTGTGGTGCCACATACGAATGTCTAGAGCCTCGGAAATCTTAGGTGTCCAGCTGTCAGGTCTCCCTTGGATCTTTTTTCTAAGTTTATTTGGTTTTCATGAAATGCTGTAAATCCAGAAAAACGCTTGAAATCGTCTCTCAGGCTTTGAACGCAGTTGTATTTTTTGGAGGGAATGTCTCCGATGGCAGAGAAAAGAGCCGGAGAGAACAGCATGGCTTCCAGAAACCCAAGGTGGGAGGGTCCACCTGTACCCCCTGGCAGCCAGGAGGCCAGGAAGGAGGTGACGTGGCTAAAGGAGCTCCCCTCGGCTCCCTGGGGTAAGAGGCATGAGTCTACTAAGCCAAGAGCAGCTTCCTGGGCCTGTGTGTAAGGAGAGGGAGGGTGAACCTCACCTAAGAGCAAAGGCAGGTTAAGTTTTGGTTTCATAGATCACACAGTAAATAGTGTCCCTCACAGACTCCCATGCAAATCACTGGCCACAGAATCTTAGTTCTGCCAAAGGCGGGGCGGGCCTGTACCCAAGAGGCTGAGCACTCCAGACTCTCAGAATGTGGCTAATGAGCCATAAGCTTATGGCCTGTGGCCCATCAGGCTGTAGCTGGGGAGGTGGGACAATTGAGAGAAAAGAAATTGGTCCCTGACAACAGTGAGTATGGCCAATCCAGAAGTCACATGGGCTGAATTTGAAACAGGGCTGCTTGGGGCCAGACTATCCCCACCCCAGGAAGTAATCCTGCTTCTGATGCTTGCTATGTTGATGTAGGCAAATCACCTACCCCACCTAAACCTCAGTTTCCTCATCTGTAAAACGAAACTGCAGAGATCTACTTCCCTGGGAAGGAATAAGATATAGTCGTTTCCCTTTATCCATGGGGAATATGTTCCAATACCCTCAGTGGATGTCTGAAACTGGGTAAGGGAGACTACTGTACTGTGCTTAAGTGACAAGGCACATCGGAGGTACTCCAAATTTTAGTTTTTTCCCCTGACACCCACCCAAAGGGAGATGTCTCTTTTTAAAGGAGCCAGGAGGGGCAGGCAGCCAGCCATGGACCTGGAGGCCAGAGCCAGGATCCCGTTGCCCATGTGGGGCTGCTGGCCTCCTCTCTCAACTCCAAAGACCAGACCAGCACCTGCCAGTCCTGACCTCACAAACTCATGTCCAGTGGGGCGTGGGGAAATCGTGCCAATGGCTCACAGCCACCATGGCTTCTAGACTCAAAGAACATTACTGAGTGGACCAAGGAGAGGCCTGGTGTGCACGTCCTGCCCCCAGTCCTACCGCTCCCTGCCCACCCATGGTGTCCTCAGCAAGTCATCATTCCTCGGTAAGCTTCATTATTTTTTCAACTTGTAAGACGAGAGGTTTGAATTACATTTGAACTACACTGGTCGTTTTTACATTTTTGTTTTATAGTAGGAAATATTTTAATTTTTTTAAAAAAAGCTTTACACTGTACCTGACGTTTAAAACTGATTAAAGGGGGGAGAAATCTCTGAGCCTCCTCATCCCCCAAGGCGACCCGAGGCACCTCCATGGAATCCTACAGCTCCAAGGAACAGACTGAAAAATTCTGGCAAAAGGCAAAATTTGCTAGCGCCTCTGAGTTTAAAGCTATATGTGATTGGAGTTAGATGAATTGGTGCTGATGAATATGCATTTCAAATAGTTATGTATAAAAATATATTTGTGTGTATGCTTTATTTCCATTTTTAACCTGCAGACAGACAGCCAAATTCTTAATGTTTGATGCCTACTTGTTACTTTCTTGATGTTGAATTTGTTGCACAATTATATTTTGATGAGAGGTTGACTTAGTATTTGTAGTCAGCTAAAAATACTTTGACTTTAAGAGAGAAATAAAGAGACAGATTCTCAACTAAGTATTTCTAAGGTGTCTCGCAGCTCCAAAAAAAATCTCAGAATCTCAAAAATGATAACTTTTTCTTGTGATCAGCCTCTACAATTTAATGAAGCAGATTCTGGGGTCCCAGAAAATTAGGGCAAATGCTGTTGTTTAAGAGTCAGGGCAGGAAAGAGAATAGAATCAGCTATAGTTGAGCACCTACTACGTGCCAAGTACCATCTTTATACCTTATGTTAGTTAATTCTTTGACCTGTGTTAAGAGGGTGCAAGTATGATTATTCCCTTTTCACATATGGGGGAAACTGAGACTTAGAGGGACAAAATGACTTACCTAAGGTCATATGGCTAATAGGTTCAGGATTTAAACTCAGATCTGTATGCAAAGACTGTGCTTTTCCCACTCCACGTTGTTTCTAAAGGCAAGAAGTCCCTCTGATTTTAGTACACAGTCACTGGGTTGTATGAAAAAGCATCCCTTTTATTGACCTGCAAGTTCTTGGTAAAACTCCGGCTCTTCCACCCACATTACTAACGCCGATCTTCCAGGAACCCTGTGAGGTAAGCAGGCCAGGTACCATCGTGCCCACTTTTCAGATAGGGAAACAGACTTGGAGAGATGGAGCGACTTGCTTACGGTCATGCAGAGTGTGGGCAGACCTGGGGCTCTGCTACTCCCTTCTGAACCTTCTCTCCATCAAGAGCATGAACCATAAATCATAGGGCTATCTTGCTCGGGAAGTTCATGCTCCTCTCTTTAGCAGAACTTATTTTGTTTTCAGAGTGCACCAATTTTTTCATCACTGCAGGCTTTTCAGTTATTAGGCATTCAATTTCCCTTCAGTTCATCATTTATCTGCTTCTGCTTTCATTTTTTAAGAACGAAGGAAATGCAAATTAGCAAATAAATGTCATGCATAATACAACCAGCCCTGCTACAAATAGCCATTGTTACAGTCCACTCCATTCTAGGACAAATTGGTCTACAAGGACCTGATATACCTCTCCGAATGCGTTTAAACAGGTCCAGCCTGGAGACCAGATTTCCTGCCCAGGCCTGCCTACAGAGAACAATGGCAAAAGTGTATTTTTGTTTGGTCTGCCACTCCCAAGGTTAACAGGTTGGTTAAAGTCGAGAACATTGTTTCTCTGAGCAGCAGGAACATGTGTTTGCAGAGACTAGCGATGGCAGGACAGAGGTTCCAATGCTGCTCATATAGTGTCGCCTGATGTGGCCTTCTTTGTTCTTGGCCTTAGCTCCTGAACTATCTGGCCTGGTGAGTCCCTTACACTTCACTCTGTTTTTTTAGCTCTCTTAGCTGGAGTTTTGCTGCTCTCCCTGCTAGTATGTCTTTGCCCAGATCTTTGACTTGGTATGTGTTCTCTTTCCTAATTCCAAGAATTTGGCTCTTCACTGGGCTATGGCTGCATCTCTCCATTTTAAGAACACTTTCATGGGCTGCTTTGGCATCTTAGATTTAGCGAAGACACCCCTGCCCTCTATCCACTGCCTCTACCAGGTCTGACTTGTTCTGGTGGGTGGAACTCAGATACACCTGGATCCCTCAATATTCATGGTGAGCTTCGACAGAAATAACAGTTACCATTGATGCATACTGGGCTCTGGGCTAAGTCCTTTTGTTTATTAGTTATCATCTCAGTCAGTACTCATACCCCTGTGAGATAGTTGTTATAGTATTCCCATGTTGCAGTTGAGGAAACTGAGCCTCAGACAAAGTATAAAACTACCCAAGATCTCACAGATCACAGGGGACAAAGCTGGGGTTTAAACGCAGGTCCATATGTTTTTAGCAACACGCAATCCTGCCTCCCAACCAGTATATTTAGCCTCAGGAACTCGAGAACAAACAAATGTATTACTGACTGTGGTCTCTAGCTTCATTTTAGTCATCAGTATACACAGACACAAGCACGTGTGTACACACACATGTGTGCACATGCAAATACCACCCCTCATTTGTATCACTGGGGGTTACATGAATTACATGAGTTGAAAATAAAAAATGGCCAACAAGTCAGCATTATTAATGCCTCATGGAACACATTCCACCTCTAAACAATTAGGTTGACGAATATTCTTGCATTTCTTTTCTTTTTTCCGCTTAATACTAAGATGTTTACAAGAAAAAACGAAGGTTTCTGCCTATGCAGCATTGATTGGTGTTTGCTGGCAAACATGATTCCTTTTGGATGAGCCAGCCGGCCAGTAGACTCAAGGTTGAGGTGGGGTTCAGGTTGGGAAAGATTTGGGGAGAACAGGTTACCATCCAACCCTTGAGACTCTAGTTTTCATACAAAGAAGAGGAAATGAGGATCTGAAGAAGATTTTTTAAATAACTGAGATGTGTACTCTTTTCTTCCAAGAGCCCTGGGTCTCCCAACTGTAACTTGCGGGAGTCGGCCTGATCTCTGGGGTTGTCCTACCTCCAAGATGGTGAGACCATTGGACTGGGGGACATCAGGTGAGAAAGCATGCTCAAATTCACCCAGGATCTGTACAATTAAACCGTCTGTAGTTTTCTATCGTTAGGTGCTTTCCCAGAACCTTGTTTCCCCTACTTTCTGTATTTTGAACTGAAGAGCAGCTGTAGAAGTGGGACACAGATTTTTTGGTGCAAGTTTTCCAAAACGATTTCTGTCAAATTGGTAATGGTTCCATTAACAGGTGCTCTGGGGCTTGGAGACATTGCCCACCAGCTGAGAACATCACAGCCTGAGCCAGAAAGACTCAGGTAACTATTCTAGAAGTGTCACCGGCTTGCAGAGAAGCAGAAGGGCCAGGTGAGTTTTTAGGACGTCAGTCTAAAAAGGTTGGGGAACACTGTTCCAGGCATTTCTGTGAAACCTCTAACCTTCTCCCTATCTCCAGCTGTGCCTTCTCTAGTTCTGCCCCTACATTGTCACCAGTGTGATCGTCATAAAATGCATTCTCAAACGTGATTGGACTACTTTCCTTTCCCTCCTGGATGAAATCCTTCAGTAAGTCTCCTTTGCCGTCAGGACAAAATATAAGTCATTAGTTTAGCCCCAAACCCTTCCAAGAGCTGGCCCTTGTCTCCCTAACCCATGAAACCTCATGTGGGCTTTGAATGCACCAAGATTCCTCTCACCTCTAGGCCTTTGCCCATGCCGTTCCCTCTGCCTAGCATACCTCTTTCTCTCTTTAATCCATTTGGTTGACTTCTACTCATACTTCAGGGCTTTGCTCAGGCATCACCTCCTTCGAGAAGTCTTCCTCATTGTCTCTCCCACTTCATAGGCATGAAAAACCTCATCTTTAACTTATTTTTTTTCCTTGTGAGCTTTCTATTTTAAAAAATATTGAATATATGGAAATAATGCTCACGATGCAATAATAAGTCAATAAAACAGGACCTAAAAAAGCACATGAAGTAGCATCATTTTTATTAACTACACAGACATGTGGGTATGTGCACAGCAAACAGACTCAAAGGAAATACGCAAGAATGTCAACAGCGGTTACCACTGGTGGCAGGGCTTGGGTGATTTTCATTTCCTTCTTTTAATGTTTATAAATTATCTACATTTTATATGAACTGGTTATTTTAATAATTAGACAAAATGTTATTTAAAAAAGAAATAGTCTCACTAAACAGTGTGTGTGAATGTAAATAAACGTAAAGAAAAGACAGTTGAGAACTAAATCTACTGAAGGAAAGATGTCCGTGACATAAAACTCACAAGAGCAAGTTTTAGATTGATGTGTATAGTTCTTGGTTAAACATATACAAATAGGTGACTAGATGCTTACATATCAACAAGGAGGAAGTTGTGGGTGATAGTGATGGTCACAGTAAGCTGAGAATGTTGGTTATCTCAGGGGATTGGAGGGGCAGGTGAGGTGGGAGAGGCAGATGGTTCGCTTTGCCCTTATTGATCTCTGTACCGTTTTATTTCACTTGCTATTGCGAGCATGTATCACTGTTGTAAATATTTAAAAAATCAAATAGAGAGTAAAAGACTCTCAGTAGCAGGCTGGACTAAGGTGCTTAAAATTAATAATATAAGATTTCAGGCAAGTCACAATGTTGCTTCGCTAGAGTAAATTGTTAACATTTTTAATTTGGAAATTATTTTAAATTTAGAGAAAAGTTGCATGACTACTACAAAGAATAGTATAAAGAACACCCACATCACACCTTTACCCAGAATCACCTGTCATTACCATTTTGCCCCATTTGCTTTATTTTCATTCTCTGTTAGAGTCATATAGGTACTGTTTAATTCATACTTAAAAAAAAGCATTACAGATTTATATGTCACTGTCTAATGCCAGACTAATTTCCATGGATTTAAGCCCACTTTAGAAAAATACATATTATCTCTTAGGCTACAGACATGCTACATGTGTACAAAAATACATGTAAAGTTGTCCTTTGCAGTATTATCTGTAACAGAAAAGCTGGATACCACCAAAGGGTCTGACCCTTGGGACTGGTAAAAAAAACGATGGCAAATCCATATAATGGCTTGCTCTGGAGCAATCAAAAACATAAGATGGATTTATGTGAGCCAATATGAAAATGAGTGCCTTAATATATGTGTCTTAATTCTTACTTAATGTGTTTCAGACATATTAAGTAAAAAGTGCAGAACAAAGTATAGAATATAAAATACAAGCCCTGAAAAAAAGGATATATGCTGGAAAGAGTCCCAGGAAACTGCTGGTTTACTTCTAGGAAAAGGGCTTATACTATTCTACACTCTTTTATACTGTTTTAACTGTGTGCGTGTACTACTTTCATGATAATAAAAAAGCAAACTGACGTGAAAAAATTTTTACTGTAAGAAGAAATCTATTTCCCCTTCCCTCCTAGAATATTCCTCTGGGTTTTGGAATATGAAACGAAGCCATTCCCAGTCTCCCTTGGGTTTGCTGGGTGGAGGTGATGGGCAGCCTTTTGCCTTCTGAACTATCTTGCAAGTAGCTCTTCCTCCAGCAGTCACAGATGCAGAGATGGGGACTGTCAGCCTCCTGGGCCTAATCCAGCCCGCAGATATGCCTCCTAGCATCACAGACTGTGCTGAAAATTGCGTAAACATTAAAAACATCTAAAGATTTCATATAGAAAAATCAGATTCCTGGACTATCTGGAGAAATCTGGCAAAACTGGGGTTATATTTATGAGCACGACCCTGGGCAGCAGCCAGGTGTGGGCTGCCCTTGGCAGGTGAGCACACTCCATTGGCTAGGTCCCCTCCTGATGGAGGTTGGGAGCTGTTTGCAGTTTCTGTGCTGACATCTCATGGGTGAGGCCCTGCCCTGAGGGAAGTGGGATTTGAACATCTCTCCATTTCAGGTTCTTCGTCCAATAGTACTTCCTAGTGGAGTCTGCCCAAGCATCTCCTAAGAAGCTCCACAGCAGGAGGAGGGCTGTTATCTCATACCTTTGTTACATAGGTGAAGAGGCAGTGGCTCAGAGAGGTGAGGTGAATTCTCTGAAGTCACACAGCAAATTCATCTCAGGGGCAGGACAAGAGCCCAGAGCACCCAACTCCCGTCCTAGTGCATGTTATGGAGAACGTTATTGTGTCCTACAGACCAGCTTCCAGACCGGATATGACTGAGAGTCAGGGCGCTGGCCTCCCCGGGGGCACGATGTAGCCCTCCCTCTCTGGCATCATCTCCTGAGTGAGGCAAGAGGGATGGCATGTGCGAGTAGCACCAAGGTCTTATAATCCAGAGGAAATGGGTATAACAACAATGACAGCCACAGCTTCATTCATAGCTCACTTATCACGGCAGGTATACAGGGCAGAGGAGAAGAGCACAGCCTGAATCGTTGCTTTAGTACTTACTATCTGGGTGATCCTGGGCAAGTTATTTGTCCCTCTGTCCCTCTGTTTCTTCATTTGCTAAATTGAGATTGTAATAATAGCACCTACCTCAAGGGATTGTTTCGAGGATTAACTGAATGAATATTTGTGGAGTGCTTAAACCATGCCTGGCATGTAGTAAGTACTCAATGAGCATCAGTAGATATAATTATTACATGGTAGGATTTTCTCTAAGTGATTTACATACTTCATCTCAGTTCTCTCAACTGGAGTCAGGCAAGTACCATTCACTCATTCCTTCATTCAACAGTTATTTATTGTCTTTATGCAGGGTACTGTCTGTGGTGCAGAGAATATAGCATTCGAAACACAGACAGCTTGTATTCTTTCTGCCTTCATGAAGCTTACATTCTGTGGGGGTGAGAGGACACAGATAATCAATCCATCAATAAGTCAGCAGTCAGGAGTGGTCCATGCTGTGAAGGGAAATAACAGAGTAAGGGACAGAGAATGAGGCTGGGTGGGGAGTCGAGTGAGGAATTTCGAACTGGGTAATGAGGGAAGGCTGTTTCCATGATGTCTGTTTGGACAGAGAGAGACCTGGTGAAGTGAGAGAGGGGCCAGCAGAGGAATGCGGGAAGAGTGTTCCTGGAAGAAGAGAGGACCAGGGCTGTGAAAAGCCCACTATGTGAAATGTTTGAGGAGCCGAATGGAGGTCTTAATGGCCGAAGCCAGTGAGCAAAGGGGAGAGAGTCCAAACACAGGGTAGGGCGGGAGGCAAGGACGACGCCTTATACTTTGTTCTCTGTTTTACAGAAGAAGAAACTCAAGTTCTGAGGAGTTAAGTAACTTTCCCGAGGTGACTCAGCTGGTAAGTAGTAGAACCAGATTTTTGAATCGAAGACAGTCTGGCTTCAAGGTCCATGTGCTTAACCGTTGGTACATACACTGTCCTGGGTATGAACAACCAGCAATACAGTGGGAGTCTAGGCACATCTATCCCTGCTCCAAACTCTCTCCTGGGAAATTGGTGCAGGGTACAGGATAGTGGAAAAGTAGGGAGTGTGTGTGAGTGTGTGTGTGTGCACGTGCGCTCATGCACATATGTGCAGGGAAGAGGAGAACAGAACAGAAGGGGCACCTGTGTGTCCCAGTACACCCATGTTCACCTTGGCAGCTTCGGTCAGCCACTCTGGGAAATGGCGAGGGCTCAGGGTTTACATGATAAGTGGCATTTGCCCCAAACCTGTCAGTTCTTGGGACATTTCAGAGCTGACAGTTTTAAAACACCAAAGGCGCTTAAATAAAAATAGCACATTTCTAAATGCAACATCCTATTTGATAATGACATATGAGGCCTCCATCGCTGGTGACGTTATCTTACATGGCGATATATTGCATTGCCACAATTCATGCCGTCAATCTGCAAAACCATGTCATAAAACCCTGTAATTTATAACAGAGTCTATGTATTATATATGTGTAGATATCACTGCCTGGCATTCCATATGTAGTAACCGCTTGGTTTAGAAGTCTGGCCCAAAGCAACTCTCCCCAACCCATTCCCCAAACGCAGAGCTCAACAGACAAAGTAAGGTGTGGCATATCACACTGCCAGATTCCCCAGGCTGAATGGTACAGTAACAAACAAGCTGGATCTGGATGGTAGAAGAAGACAAAAATACTAAACCAGCAAGATTTGGTGAAAAGATCAGGGAGTGACCATCTGGAGACCCAGATGCGAGTCTGGGCTTTATCATTTATTTTGGGGTCCTAGGCCATCTGACCACATGGCCCCTACTAAATGTCACACACTGATGGAGATGGAGATGACAGACACAATCCTCCTTCCCAGGCAGTGATTCTCAAACCTCAACGTGCATACAAATCACCTGGTTCCTGTCAGACTACACATGCTGGGCTCCATCCCCATAGCTTCTGATTTGGGTCTAGGGCCTGAGAATTTGCATTTTGAACATACTCTCAGGTGATGTTGATGCTGCTGGTCCTGGGTCCCCACTTTTGAGTCATTTCGTTTCACCTGTTCCAGGGGACTTTGGGGCCACCATACAGAAACTGAAGCTGACGAAACAATCTGTGCAAGTTATTGCAGCAGAATAAGGCAGAGCTATAGATAAAGCCTGGTCTCCTGGACCTCGAGGCCAGTGCTCCTCCACTGGGCTGCCTTGCCTGTCACCTGACTTTGTCCCTAAGCATACTCCAAGCACGGGAGCAATAGCAGTTGGTAAGGATGGCGACCAGACACGTACAGCTCGCAGAACCTGCCCTGCGCATTAGCTCTGTGGGAGCCGGTTGGAGCACTTGGAGGAGGCCGGTTGGAGCTTCCCAGGGCTCCCCTGAAGGTCAGATGGAATCATCTAATGGCTTCTTGAAAGGAAAATGACAGTCTGATGGTTTTTTCCTGCTCAACCTCACCACCTCCAGCAGCCACACAATAGATCGCTGCCGCCAGGAGGCCGAGGAATACAGGTCTGTGTGGCACTGCAAGGCAGGACGCTTTTTGGAGAGGTCATAAATGACTTATGGGATCAAGGTAGCAGGCAGGGATGTCCTGCTGGGCTGAGCCCTGCAGGCAGAGATGCCGAGGAGACGCCTACCTCTCCCCGTCCCAGTGCCTTCCCGCCTATTTCCTCAGGGAGAGCCCCGTCCTTCACCAGGGGTGACCTTCTCACCCCACCCCTCACCGGCTTCCTGCACAGTGCAGGTCCTGGCCCCTTGTCTCCTGCAGGTAAATGAGCTTGGGCCGACCAAACGTTGGCCTCCCACTGCGGCCTCGCATTACTGCAAAGATGCTTTATTGCCACTAGATTGCTCTTCCTCAGACACCACCTCTTCAGAACCCTTTTAAGCCTCTCCGACAAACATTTTGATGTCATTCCTTATTGCCCAGATCTGACTGTGGAACCTCACACTTCTGACTTGACCGCAGACCTAGAAATAAATAACCAAGTGTACCCTCCTCCAAGGGCCATTTTTGCCAAGTAAAAAAAATCCATGTATGACCCAAACAGTATCCTGGTCCTCTATCACTAATTTTAGAAACTTGGTTTCTGGCATTGCTAGCTTTCCCCCATTTTTTCTCTCTTGGTTATCAGAATCATCAGGCCTATCCTCTTGCGCAAGACAGGACACTTAAGAATAAATATTGTCTCCTACCTTCCCCTTATCTTCCGCATCACAGCATCGTCAGTTCTCATCATTCCATCATTCATTTATTCAACAACTGTTCTCTGAGCTGCTGCTATATGCTTGTGCTGGGTCCTTGTCCATATGACCCTAGTTTCTCATTTCCAGGGTCATGGGAGGAACAGCAAAGAAATGAGAAACTAGGCTTTGTCATGAATCTCCTGGTGACCTGGATAAAGTCGATTAACTTTTGCTGAGTGAGTCAGCCCTGGTCCTGCCCCCGGGGAGTTCACACATGTGCTGGGGAGAGAGCCAGGCATCCAAATCACTGCAATAATAATAACAGCCCAGATGCTCACAGCACTGACCACGGCCAAGCACTTTATGTATATTAGCTCATTTGATACTCATAACTGTCCTAGGACATAAGCACCATTATTCTATTATCCACATTTTGCATACAGAAGTGGCTTGTAAGTAGTGGAATCAGGATTTGAGCTCAGGAAGTCAGCCTCCAGAGTTCATATTTTCAACACTGCATCACAGTAAAGAATGTTGGGGCTGGTGGCTGTCTTCACTTTGGAAGTGTTTCCAATAACAGAAGAAGCCAGCCCAGCTGCCCAGTCCCTCTCTGCATCCACTCAGGGTGATGATGGCCTCTCCCTGCCACCGAAGTGGGGATCCCTCCAAAGCAGCATCTGAAGAAGGAGTAATGAAGGAGAGCTGGTCCATGACCAGGTTGTCAGGCTGGGGACTGAGCAGTCTATGCTGAGAACTGGCCTGCAAATCCATGTGGGCCCCGGTGAGCCACGGAAACATCTGACTCTCCCAATGCCTGCTGGGAAGGACCTCCGAGACAGACTGCCCAACCCCAGGAATAGGTTTACCAAAGCTCATCTGCCTGCTTCAAAATTCACTTGCACCTCCGTACTTCTCCCCAAAGGTCTCTTTTATGTTCTTTTTAGTATAGTGCCAGCAAGTACTTGGTACTGAATAAATGTGGAAGAAAGGAAGGAAGAGAAAGAGGGAGGGAGGAAGGAAGGGAGGGAGGGAGGAAAGAAGGGAGGGAAGAAGGAGGAAGGAAGATAAGTCTATAGTTGCTCAAATACCTTACGATACCAATCTCTCAGCCTGTCATTCAAGCCCTCCTCCCCACCCCCCACCCCATATTCTAAACCTCAACCACTTTCCAAACGTACCTATCACAATCTCCCAAAGGACCATTCATTTATTTAAAATTAATCTATGTGTCCAGGGTGGGACAGATACTCTGCTAGACTCTGGTTGAACAATATGAGTACCACAGACAGTCCCCGGATGCTGATAGACATTAAATAAATAAACACACAAATAAATATGTAATTACACATTGTGCTGAATGCTATAGGGAAAAGAATAAGGTATCATGAGGGGAAAATGGGGGGGTGGGGTCAGAAAGTTGTTCCGATGTGCAGGAGAGAAGGAGTGTGGAGTGAGGGGTTAAGGCCGCCTGTAATGAGTGATGGACACCTGGGAGGTGCTGAAGGCTAATGCAAAAGACCAGAGAGTACTTTAAAGAAATTCAAGGATGTTTGCTCTGTAAATGAGCTATGAAGTTCATTACCTGGACTGTGAGCTCTTTGAGGGAAGGGCGTCAGATTGTTATTCATCTGGGTGTTTCTTGGCCCTGCTAAGTGCTGTGTAAGCCCTTATTCACGGAGACACCAACTGGTTCTACAGAAGGTGAGCCAGGACCTCCACTGCGGCACATGTCTAGTGAAGTGTGTTTATTCTGCATATCCCACCCGCTGTCCCCGAGCCATGGAGACAACACACGTCTAGAAGGACCACTGTCCCGCTGACGCACCCTGAGCCATGGGTCTAGTCTGGGAGCTGCCCAGAGGCCTACTTATGAGCTGCAGTTGTCAGCTTTTCGGTTAGTAAATCTTTTTCTCCAAAGAAAATCTTAGATGTAAATCTACCATGTGAAACAGACCAGAGCAGAGTTCTTCTGGGAAACCCACTTTGACACCCGCTGACCTAGACAGTCTCTGGGATGGGGCCTTCTCTCTCTGGTCCCGTGAATACCAGGCTGCCACCTGCTCCTGTTCTGATCAGGATCTGCCCTTCAGTGAAGGAGCATTGAAGTGTCAGGAGTCATTCTGCAGCAAGGGTAAACATACCCATCACCCAGCCTGGATGCCCTGGACTGCGCAGATCTGGGGGTATGAAAGTGGGGTATGCCTGCAAGAGGTGTTCATATAGCACTTTGCAGGGTTCCTCTCCATGCTCACTCTCTTCAGAGCACAAAGGAACAGGGCTGCTGTAGACAAAGGCTGAGGGCTGGTGAGTCTCAAGCGACACCCAGCTGAGTAGCAACAGGTCCCTAAGTTGCTAGGCAGGGAACCTGGGAAAGGATGAGAAGTGGCGAGTAGAGGAAAGAGGGGTGCTTTGGACTGGCATCCCACTCTGCCTCCCACCACCCATGTGACCTTGGGCGAATGACTGAACCACTCTGGGCCTCTCTTTCTGCATCTATAAAGTCCATCTCATGATGTTACTGTGGCGATGGAATGAGATGCTGTGAATGGAATAAACCAACGAGAGGCATGAGGTGTAGGCCGGGTGTCTTAAAAATACTTCATAAACTACAATGTCACCACTGGGAAGAGATGCGAAAAGCACCCAGAATGGTCTGGCACACACTGGGCACTTCAGTAGCCACTCTTACCAGGGCCCGGAGAAGAATGCCTGGCTACCACGGATTTTCCTGTGTGCACCACGTGGGTTCCGAGTGCTTTCCATGTACTACCTGACTCAATGCTCACAATAACTCAATGAAGCAGGCATGATTTTTTTCATGTTACACATGAGGAAACTGAGGTACAGAGAGGTAACTTGCACAAAATCACACAGCTAGTGATGAGTGGAAATTAAACGCGGGCTGCCTGACTCCGAACCAGAGCTCGAAACCGCTTCACCCCTGAGCCTCCCTTCCGGGCCTTCGTACGTCTCACAGTGTACGGTAGAGGGGACTGTGCGGGCCATAGATGTTCCTCCCGTCTCATCCCGCTCCTGATGGGGCAGCTGTTTTCTGGAACGATGCCAGATCAGAGGCCAAGGACCAGCATTTTGTTCCCAACGTTTCCCCCTGAAAGCTCTGTGGCTTGGGTTAACTCACCTCCCTTCTCCAGGCTTCAGTTCCCCCAGTTAGTGTTATTGGCAGGGGTGGGGGTGTTAGTAGCATGAACTCTGGACCCTGTCGGCTTTAGGGTATGAGTCTAGGATTTGAACAGTTCCTGGGAAGAGCAACCGTTGGGAAAAAGTGAGAGCCAAGTCAGAATCACCTGCCCTTGCGGGGAAAAGCATTCCTAGCCTGGCTGGATGTGAACCCTGCCAGGTCCAAGCAACAGCCTGGATAAGAACAGTTCTGGGATGATTCGACTCATCCAATGGTCTGGCCATCTGACTGTGGTGAATAACCTGGGAGAATAAAGGTGGAGGTAAACAACTGTGTGCTGTGTGACTGTCAGTAGGTCATGTGACTCCAGTCTGCAGACTCCCAGATGTGCCATTTTCTTTTGAACTCTTTGGCCCACGCTGTTTTCACTGCCTCGGATGTTCTCTTCTGCCCTGCCTAATCTGACAGGCCAATCTCGTCTCATCATCCCTCGAGATTCAGCATGGGGCCACCTCTACCAGAAAGCCTTCCTAGGTTAGGTGCCTGACCTCTTAGGTTCCCAGTCCTGGGCTTACCTCTGCCCCGGGAGGTTCTGTACCAGGCAGTCATTGCCTGTTCATTCCTTTGTCTCCCCACAGGGCAGTGAGTCCCTGAGGCAGGTGTGCTAATTCACCACTGTCTTTCCCAGCATCCAGTATGGAACCGGGCATGGAGGAGGAGCACAGAGCTGGAGAACAAAAGTGGGCTTAATTCTGTCTAATATGAGATCTCTTTGTTCAAAGTCTGTTATTTCTCCGCTTCATCCCATAACAGACTGAAATCCAAACTCCCCACCAGAGACGCCTGGGAAGCCCACTTGGCTCCACTGACCCTTCACCTCCTGCCCTATGGCCATCATGGTCTTCTTGCTGGTCCTTGAGCACATCCAGTTTCTTCCTACTTGGAGCCTTTTCACTAGCTTCTCTTTGCCAGAGTGCTTGCCCAGGGATGCTCACATTTGGCCCCTGGCCATTTAGACCTCAGTGGCAATGCTGCTCTCCAAAGAGATCCATCCTGTTTTAGTCCCACACACAGCACAGGTGTGTTTTCGTCCTTCTCCTTCTCTGGAACATAAGCCCCGTAAGAGCAGGAACTTGGTCTGTCCTTTTCGTCCCTGTAACCATGGCACTGAGAACAATGCCCTATTTGGAGTGGGCATTCAATAAATCCCTGCCTTATGAAAGAATGAAAACCACTGGTGATTAATGAGCAACAACAAACTCAGTTTTCAGTTAGATTGAAAGGAAAGTCGTCTCTTGCATTAAGTTCAAAGAGGCAAAAGAAAGTAGAAACATTTTTTCTTTTTTTTTTTGGTGGAGAACACCGCAAAGGTCAGGAACTGACTTCCTGTCCCTGGGACTGTAGCACTCCTGCAGAACCTGCCACCTGGTAGTCACCGTTCTGACCCAGGTTTGTCCCTTGTCAGTACACCCATGGCTGCCTCCTTAAACTTGCTTCCCAGACATTTGGAACCAGACACTAAGTGGATGATCGCTGTGATTAAACCGCCTTTTAATTATTCAATGAGATGTCAATGGTGCACACCATTGTGACATTATAATGGACTCTGACTCCCTCACACATGTCGAGAAAGGCAGGGGACCATTACCTTGTCAAAATGTTCACTCCCCGTGACTTTAATTCCAGTACACCAACTAATCTTTCAAGTAGCACAGAACAGAGGAGTGAGGTGGCATGGCTGACAAGGGCTCCTGCTCGGAGTGATTTTGGCGACACAAGGATTCAGTTGATTCTGTCCACACATGACAAATCATTCACTTTTTGAAATTCATTGACTCTCAAAAGAAGCAAAGTTTGGGGTAATCAATCGACATTTCTTGGCTGCTCACTGGCAGCAGCTTGGGCAAAGATAGGACAAGAACAAGAAGGAGAATGCACTGGTGCCCTCCTGGCAGCATTTTGTTTAATTTTGCAACCACTGACTGAGGATTTACTAGGCCAAATATGCTACTGGGCCAGACCAACTTAGAGAAGTGGAACACACACGCACATGCACACATAACACAGATGCATACACACACACATGCACGCACTCAGATGTACACACGTACATGTACACACTTGCATGCACACACATAGCCCAAGGCAGCAAAGAGTGCTGGTTTGGATTGAATCGCAAATAAGAAGAGCTGGGTTCTGGGCCTAAAATTGTCTCTAATTAGTCGTGCAACTTTGGCTAAACCAGCCCTCGGTGCCCCTGTTAATTCAACTCTCAAAGGATGTTTGTCTTGGCTCATTTCTAAGACACGATAATATAGTTAATGACTCCGCCACACTCCCTCATTGGTAATTGATCGACATGCATTCGTTGGTCACTGATTCCAAACCCAACACTATGCTAGGACCACGTCAATATCAGGCAAGTCTGACAAGGCTTCTGCTTTCAGGAAACTTAGAGTAGAGCCCAGACCCTAAAAGTGAAGCAGGACACAAGCTGTAGTTAAGGATAATCCGGCGCTTGCTGATGACAAGGGCAGTTGGAGATCGCGGACAGGAGCAATCAGCATTGGCTTGAGAAGCTGGGGGCTTCTAGAAAAGGGTAGGAAGTGACTGTGCTTTAAAGGGCAGGCTTCCCAGAAGTGGAGGAGAGGCAGAGGCAGACCTGGTTGGGGGAGAATGAAGGGTGAGCAGAGGCATGAAGGGGAGGAGTGGCAGGGGGCCAATGAAGACATAAGTCCCCGGTGCTGTCTCCAGGGCCTGAGGACTCATCCATTCTCTCTGTTGCAGGCAGCAGTGGGACACGGGGCACCCAGCAGCCATTTCTCTTCTTTTGGCCACAGTGCCTTGATTTCCTTTTGGGACATTACCTGTGCCTCACTGTGCATGCGCAGAGGGTTTACACATCACGGGACGTGTGACCCAAGCTCCATCAACTGGATTCTCTCTCTAGGACTTTGACGTGAATGCAATTAGGCCTAGGCATAAAAAATGCTTGCTGTTCATTCACTCCAGGGACAAGGCCCTGATCTGACTGAGAGGTAATTATTGCCACTCTTTAACCCTGCAGTTCCTCAGTCTCTGCCTTTTTCTCAGCCTGGTTTTCCAGCATTTCTGTGTGTGTGCATGTGTGTGTGCACCTTGTGCATGTGTGTGTGCATGCATGCACGGTGCTTGTGTGTGTTCCATCTAGGAAATCCTCATTCAGTGGTTGTTTAATTAAATAGAGCCCTTCCAGGACTATCGATTCTATGAGCTCCCTGATATCCTTCTAATATAGTCTCTTTTGCTTAATTTAGTCAGGGTCAGGTTCTATTGCTAACCAACAAACCCTAACTGATATCCATCTGTACACTCATCCATCCATCCATCCATCCATCCATGCACCCACCTGCCCACTCATCTACCCATCCATTATTCCAGTCTCTTATTGGAGTGTTGCGGACCAGTGGGAAATAAGTAAGAACAGACAAGGAGCACAAAGTTAAAGGGAACTGGAAAAGCCAGAAGGAGTTTAAAAATTAATCCTGTAACAACAAGCAATTTAGTGCAAAGTAGTAGAACACAGATGGTCCACTAGATAAAGAGGATCAGGGCCAGCTGGGCTTAGTGGGAGGGCTCTTTGGAAAAGGAAATTTTTTAAGAGCGAAGTTTAAAGGAACCAACAGCTATAGAGCATCTAGTACCACTCTAAACATGTTTACCTAAGCGGTTTCCTTTACGTCCCGGCCATCCTACAAGGTAGGCGTCAGTGACCCAGTTCCTGGAAACTGAGGCTCAGAAAGTTTGGGCAGCTTGACCTGGGTCATCTATTAAA
>NW_006443570.1:17114924-17136674 GCF_000325575.1 Pteropus alecto | reverse complement strand
GGCAGACTGAGGCACTTCCCTGGGACTCAGCCTCCCCTTACCTACCTACCTACCTACTTATTTTTCTCTCCTCCCTTCCTCTCTTCCTCACTTCCTTCCTTCCTTCTTCTCTTTCTCTCTCCCCTCAACCCGCGTATTTAAAAACATTATGGATGGTGGTAGAAATATTTTCTGTTTGGAGCAGGGGGCAGTCCTGGTCAGCTTGGACTACCTCATTACCCAAAGCCCCACCACTTATTGATTATTTACAGAGAGCAGAAGGGAGAGATTCAGATCCGGGCCCACTCATTCCAGGTCCCAGTAGGCTCTGTGGTCCAGGTCAGAGCCCGCTCCTCTCCAGCCATGGGCAACCTCTCCGGCCTCGTGTGGGGAAGCCTCAGGGCCCCCGCACTTACCTTTCACTCTAACCAGACACTAATCTCATTTACAACTTTTACTGTCCATAGTGAGTGATTTTTTTTTTTTGAATCAATAAACTAATTTCTTGCAAAATCAATTGGTTAAAAAAAATTCTTACCTTTTTATCCAACCGCCCACTCAAACCCCAGGTTAGCATGTTACTTCCATTAAAAGGAAGAAAACCTTTTAATCGTATAATCATCTTAACGTTTTCAGAGGATAAGCCTGCATACTGATTGCAGAGCTAATTATGTTATAATAAGCCCATTTCCTCATCCATGGTCTCCTCTCTCCTGAGTGAAGAGTTTCCTGGCTCCTCTCCCTGCAGGAAACTAGACCTATATTCCCCTCCCATCCTCTCTCTGCATTGCGTCCAGATAGCCCTGCTGAAATATGACTCTGAGCCTGTCTCTCCCATACATCCTATTTAAAATGCTTCTTTGGTCCTCCATCACCTTACAGGGTCTCAAACCCATGTGGGCAGCACTGGGCCTGTATGAATGGATTTTGTTTGGCCTACATGGGACTTTAAACATTTTAACTAGGACACCCCTAGGCAGAGTGTGTGTGCTCCAGTTGGCCAGTGACATTACTGTCCCTATCTGCTTTGACTTGGCTGCTTCTTACATTACCTGTCTGATCCTTAAAGACAGCTTCATTTCCAACCCTGAATAAAGGCCGAATTGCCCAAATGAAACCTTCCCTTCGTAATTTGGACACCTCTATAGCACCTGAGTAACAAAACTCTACCCACCACAACAGTTTCGGGAAGAACCCAACCAGCTTCTGTTTACTGAGCACCTATGATATGCCAGGCCCAACACTAAGTACTTTACAGACATTATCTCCTTTAAAGTGCACAATAACGTCATGCAGAGGGGGATGCCAAGGATCAGGAGGTTAGGGCCTGGCCGAGGTCTGAAAGCTAAAAAATGGCAGTGTCGGACTGAGATCAAGCGCTTCTGGTTCCAACGCCTATGTTTACAACCTCTGTACAGCATAGCCTTCCATTTCCAAACAGGAAAGAAGCCTGCCCTTTGTTGCTGCCCATTGCTGTGCAGGGAAGACAACTCTTTTCTCTTATAATCCTATCCCCTAGGCCAGCAGTCCCCAGTCTTTTTGGTACCAGGGACCGGTCGGTACTCCTATGAAATCTCATGCCTGATGATCTGAGGTGGAGCTGAGGCGGTGATGCTGGCACTGGGGAGCGGCTGCAAATACAGATGAAGCTTAGCTCGCTCTCCTGCTGCTCACCTCCTGCTGTGGTGAGCAGTACTGGTCCGACAGACCAGTATTGGTCTGAAGCCCGGGGTTTGGGGACCCCTGCCCTAGGCTTCTATGTCAGCCCTCTCTTGGTTTCCCTCCTATCTCCGTGGCTGTTTCCTCTCACCCTTCTTGGTCAGCTCCTCTGCTCCCTTACTCCTCAATATTGGCCTGACCGTGGTGCTCAGCTCACTGTTTATCTCTGTCTACACATTCTCTTTACATGATTTCATCCAGTCCATGCCTCCGAATCCCATCATTCTACCTATGTCTCCCAAATCTCTGTCTCCCATCCTGACCTCTCCCTGAGATCCAGGATCATATGTCCAGCTGCCTCCTGGGATGTCCATTAGTTATTGCAGTCTCAATATATCCAAATGTTGAGTTCTACCTGCCCGCTACATGCATCTCTCTCCCATCCCCCAAATCTACTCTCCCCAGCCTTTGCCTTCTCAGTGCATGATACCAGCATCAACCCAGTAGCTCAAGCCAATAACCTAGGAGTTATTCTTGAGCCCTCCTTTTATCACACTCCACACCCAATCCAACATCAAGTCTCATTGGATCCACCTTTAACTTATCCCAAATTAGACCACTTTCACCACCTCCACCGTCAAAAACCTAGTCCAGTCTACCAGCATCTCATATCCCAAATATTGCATCATAACTTGTTTCCTGCCTCTCTATTCTTATCTACTATTATCCAGTCTCTGAAGCCTGTATAATCTTCTTAATGAGTATATTAATTCATGGTGTTCTCATATCTTTTAAACCTTCCAAAGTCTTCTTACTGCCCTTGGGATAATCTCCAAATTCAGCTCAGGTTATAAGGTTTGCCACAATTTAGCCTGTATCTACCTCTCCAATATCAGCTCAAACCACTCTCTCTCTCTTACTCTCTTTTCAAGACACACAGGTCTTTTCATCTCTCAAACAGCCAAGTTCATTCTCACCTCAAAGCCTTTGCATTGTGTCCCTTCTACCTGGGACACCTTGCCCCCAGATCTTACCCTGGTTACATCCCTCCATCATTTTGATCTCAGCTCAGATGTCACCTTTTCAGACAGGCCTTCCTAACTACACAAGCTAAAAGTGTCTTGCCAATACCCCTCTCCATCACTCTGTGTCATACTGTCCTATTTTTATTGTCTTCAAAGACTTTATCGTCATCTACAATTATCGTTTAGATGTTTAGCATCTATCTCCACTACCCCTTTCCACCATCTTCTAGACTATAAACCCCATGAGAGCAGGGACTGCGCCCATTTTGTTTGTTCACTGTGGTCCAGTGCTAACAGGGTCTGGTACATAGTAGGCACTCAATAATATTTGCTGAACAAATGACTGAAAGCTCTAAGAGGTGAACCGCGTTCTGAAACCTGAGGTTGACTTTAAGTGGATGATTCTGTACTGAGCACCCACTGTATATACATAGAGAAGTATAAGGTTCTGAGGAAAATCTTCTTATCACATAAACCCATAGGTTCTACCCTGCACATGGCAGTATCACCACCATCACCATCATCATCATCATCAGTCGTCATCATCATCACCATCACCACTGTCACCATCACCATCAGCACCACCACCATCCTTATCACCATCACCATCATCATCTTCATCATCTCCAGCCCCACCACCATCACCATCATCACCATCACCATCATCAGTCATCATCATCATCACCATCATCATCACCATCACCATCATCATCATCAGTAACGATAATCTCTAACATGTTTATAGTACTTTACATTGAACGAAACAATTTTTTATACATTATGTCTTTGGATTCTTTGAATGTTCTTTGGAACATTCCAGGGAGGGAGGTCAGTATCTAATTTTTGTCCATATTTTACAAACAAGGAAACTAAGCCCTGAGAGCAAAGTCACTTGCCTGGGATCACTCAGCTTTGAGGTGAAAGACAGTGACTCAAGTTCAGCACTTGCGCTGCATGCCCAATTCTGGCTGAACTGCCTCTCTCCATGCCAGCCTCCTTTGCCACTTGGAGGCAGGTGAGGCAAGCCAAGCCCAGGGCTCACTTCTGTTTTATCAACACCTAATTAAGAAATTGTAACTGAGTCTGCACATTTTCATTCTGGCAATGTAAGAGAAGGGATAGCTTTTATATTGTAATCCCTGGTCACATTTTATGACTACTAAAGGGAAAAAAAATAAAAGCTTAAGAGTTTAGGATGATTTTTTGGTTGGTTAAGGAAAAAAAAATAGACAAAATTAAAAGCATGGAAAAAAATTACTAGTGACTATTTTTACTGCATGAACTTACAAGCTGGAGTGGAGAATTAAAGTTATATAGCTGGGGTTTCTAACCATGACTTATCACAGACAAATCCTCCAGCTTTTTCCTTTTTTTTTCCATCTCAAGATAGTAAGCAATTTCCTGATATAGGGTTGCCTCTCTTTGCCTGGGAACCCTGAGGGCCTTGTGTGCACAGTAGAGCTGTCATGGCTGAGAACACAGTCAGCAAGAGAGGGCTTGGGAGGCTGTGCTTGTTTACCCTCTGCCTTCAGGACGGGGAATCATTCCCTAGATCACTGGAGAATCACTGGGGGCAAGGAGGGAGGCAGAGCACTCCTCTGTGCCAGGGCCTAGGGAGGAAAGGAAAGCGCTACAGAAATAGAACTGTCACAGCCAACGCTCTATGCCAGAACCCGTTCTCTCAATGTATTCGGTCCTCATCATCGCAAACACCACTAATGTCTCTGTTTCACAGATGGGGAAATTGAGGCCCAGAGAGATTAAACAACTTGCTCAGAGTCATGCATAGTGCATTGCTTCGCACAATCCCAGTCCTTGAATTTAAAAACCAGCATGGAGAAAGGAAGGGCTAAAGGGAGAATGGGAGAAATTATGGAGGGAGGAAGGAAATAGGATATTAACTGAGCACGTGCTTTGGGCCAGGCTCCACAGGATTTTCGCCTGCCTATCTTTTTCCTCTTTATAATCACACTCTGAAATGGGTGGCATTTGTGTCCATTTTACAGATAAGGAAACTGAGGCACAGAAAAATTAACAAAATAGTCAATGTTAGTTTGGAAGCTGCACTGCTGAGGTTTGAACTGATCTTCGTCTGGTTCCATTTCTTTTCCTGGCTGGATGGCCTTGAGCAAGTT
The DNA here is from genome assembly GCF_000325575.1 of Pteropus alecto. Taxonomy (NCBI): domain Eukaryota; kingdom Metazoa; phylum Chordata; class Mammalia; order Chiroptera; family Pteropodidae; genus Pteropus; species Pteropus alecto. The sequence goes on along the minus strand of NW_006443570.1, from coordinate 17,131,876 downwards.
ATCTGTCTCCTAATCTAGGAAACAGGAAAAGTATTCTCTCTCAGGCTGACTGCTCAGGCACTGGATGGGAAAGCCCTCTGCAAACCAGATGTCACTGTAACACATAGTCTGGTCCAACCTGTGCTTGCAGCAAGCAGAGTCAAGCTGTCCTCTAATTGTCTAGAGACGAGGAGACTGAGGCCCAGGAATCCCGTGGTGATTGACCCCTGGCCACAGATCTAGTAACAAGAGCCTGAAGCTGAGCCTCCCGCCTCCTGCTGTAGCTCTCCAACATGCGCTGAAAAGAGGGAACCTCACTGGGAAGAAGGGGAGACACAAGCGGGTATAAATTATTGACAGCAAAAATCTGGAAATAAATGGAAACAAGTGATCTTGGATCTGTAGGTCACTGACTTGTTGCATTTTTTAATGACACAGGCTCCTAGAATGCCCATCCTAAGGAAGACTGGATATCAGTTATTCCAGGGACTCTTAACTCAGGCTAAAATTTACCCACATCTGGGCTCTACCTCAATCCAATGAAATCGGAATCTCTGGGGGTTGAGCTTGGGGTGTTAGTGATTTTTGTTTGTTTTATAAGTTACCCCAGGTGATTATACTGCGCAGCTACAGTTGAGAAATACTGATTTATGATCTACTTTATCTCCTGGATGGGGACCAGAGGCCCAGAGAGAGACAGCTAAGGGCTTGGGGTTGCTCAGCTATCAGTGGCAGAGTGCATACTCTAGTTCCCTGGTTCCCGTTTTGGGACTCTTCCTCCATTCCTTTCTCCCAATCTTCCATCCCCGCTAGCATCTCTTGTCCTCAGAGAGAGCCCTGAGTACCTGGGAGGCCTGAGCTGAATCATATCCTACAAGTCTGCACCTGGGCCAGGCTACACACTACAAAATGAAGTGGAGAACTGAGGCAATTACCTAATGTATTAGCAAGCCTGTCCCTGCGGCAATCTCGTGAGCCAAAGTAATAAATACAAAATGGTAATTTCTCTCTGGAAGCCTGGCTCTGGCCTCCCACTCAATTCCCCTCCCACCCAGAAGTCATATACCACTGCCTGGTTGTCCTCTTCTGCATAGGGTGGCAATAACTTGAAGTTATTTAAATATCTCAGCCAAAACTTGCACTTTAAAACCTGAAACATCATACAATGACTTCAATTCTCCTTTGCAGCTTACTTGTCTGGCCAGAGCAGATTCTTCTAGCCCTCAGTGGAAAGTAATAAAGATGCCCTGCAGGAATTAATTAATGACTCCAAGTAGATAACATCTTTGTGTATGTTGTAGACTGACATCAACCCTGGAAAGGGAGTGAGAAGGCCTAAGTTGTAGCTGAGACTTGGCTTCTTACTAGCTTTGTGGCCTTGAGCAAGTCACTCCACTTGCCCTGGATTTACGACTCTTCTACCTTCCCTTAGAGTCATTGTGCAAATCCAGATGGAGAATAGATGTGAAATTGCTTGCATAGACTCTAGTAATATCTGTTCATGGTCATACAGCTAGCACATAGCAGAGTCAAGACTGAACCCAGAGCCCTTACTCTTAACCATTGTATGATTGAGTGTCTCAGGGCACTGATGGCTAAATGCAGCCCAGGGGAGGAAGGACCTAATTCATCCTAGAATAGAGGCATGGGGAAGGGCAGGAGATGATAAAGCTGAGCCTAGAAGGAAGAGAAAGAGCTTTCAAGAAGACAAAGGGGTTGCAGGATATTTCAGGCCAAGGGAACAGCATATGCAAAGGCTTGGGAGAGCGTGGCTGATACCAGGAACCCAAGACAGTTCAACATGGCAGAATGCATGTGTGGAGGTGAGAGTTTGGAGCTTACTCTTGCAATGGGGAACCATGTGATTAAACAGGACAAATTCTCAGAATAAAGATAACAAATGGTTTGGCCAGTGGTACAGCACTAATCTGGGGAGGCCATTGAGAGCCATAGCCTGTTGCCTGCCATATGATATACAGAAGTGAGGAGATTGAATTGGTGACTTAGAGTGAATTCACTTTGATATCCTTAGAACCCGGCACAGTACCTGGTATACAGAAGGCACTCAAGAAGTGTATGAATGAGTAGGTGAATCTGAGAGTCACGAATAAATAAAAGAATGAGCAAAGGAATGAATGACTGAAATAACAAATGAGGGTATGAATGAGTGAATCAAATGAACAGTCTAAGGCATGGATTGCAAGCAGCCTTAGCAATTCTAACTAATGGCCTTATAGCTACAAAAGCACAGGCTTAGCTGTATTACCTAGAAATGCCTTGTTATTGGCCCGACTCTCTCAAATTGAAGGCTTCTGCCACTTAGTAGCAACATGCTGCACAAAGACCAAGACTGATTACTGTGATTAAACTAGAAGCCATCCTTCTTGGATTCACAGCTCTCATGGACACATCCACTGATAGCCACAAAATCTAGAAAGGGTGCAGAAATACCTAGTGTCAGCTCATCTTTGCGAGGCACTTATTTTAGAGGTATGTGACTCCATTGTTATTTCTCCATTCACATGGTCTCCCTAAATGACTAGTCATTTCAGTCTCATATAAAGACAAAGGAAAGAGTTATCCTTAATAGAGACTTACCAAATGGTTGTGCTGTCTGCATTTTAAGCAGCGGCAGCCTAAAGGTCTAGCCTGGAAGAAGCAGCTTTGCTTCTCAGGGCAGGATTCAGGACAAGGTGGTCCCTCTTTGAATTCTGTCCAAAAGGGTCGATTGTTATAACACAAAATAAAGTGCCAGGGTTGCAATGCACCCAGGTCTGTCTGGGACCAGAGGCGCTTCTTTTTCTTGTGCTCCATGCTGCCTTTTCCTCTAGCCTTGTAGATCTTTGCTACTTAAAATGTGGTCCATGCAGCAGTGGCATTGGTGTTACTTGGGAGCCTGTCAGAAATGCAGAATCTCAGGTCCCACCTACTGAACCAGAACTTGCATTTTAACGATATCCACAGGTGGATCATGCCTGTAAAAGTTATTGAAGTTTGAGAAACTCTGTCTGTAGATGACCCAGAAACTTCTGAACCAAGGATTCAACCCTCTGACCAAGTTTCACAAAGCTCTCCTGGGGGATCAAGGAAGACTTCCCTCAGGAGGTGACAGTGACATTGAGACTTGCAGAAGGGCACAGATTTTGTCTCCCAGTGATTCACCACCATGGGCAGGGAAAGTACCAGAGAAAGAGTTAGAACTGAGCTGTCTCTGGCACTAGTTGGGTGACCTTGGGCAAGCCAGTTCTCTTCTCTGAGCCTTAGTTGCCCCACCTGTAAAATGGGAACAATACTGTTTGCTTTTCTGTCACATGGTTATCATGAAGATGAACAGAGGTGAAAGATTTGCAAGTTCTTAGTGAAACACAGAGCCAGGTAATGGGGCCTATTTTCAGTAGACAACCAGCTATCCTGATCTAACGCTTTAGAAGATGACTAAGGAAAATCCAACTGGGCATCAAAGGTGTGAGACCTCGCCCTAATGAAGATTAATCAGCAGAGGAATGGGCTGCTAATTAACCAAAATGTAGCATTCCAGTGAAAGGGCCTGGCCTCGTCCTTGGTCTCACCGAGCTGCCCTTACACAGGGATTTGCAATTGGATTCTTGAAACTGTGGGTTTTTTCTGTTCACTTGGAGTTATTTTCAAAGGAGAGTTCAGCCTAAGGACCTAAGGCTCCATTACATTAGCATTCTGGAGGTCAATATTTCCAGAACTGCTAGAATCAGGTTGTTCTCTCTCATTGTGTGGGTGAGGGAGGCAGCCACATTTTTAAAAGAGCCAGATGTACTCGTGGTACAAAGAATAGCAGAACTGAGCTACTAGAGTTGAATCTCCAGTATTGGAAGGAAGAGGCAGACATCTCTCCCTCATTGCAACCTCTCCAGGGCCTTTAACTTGCTGTTCCCTCTTTTGGGAATGCTTTTCCCTGGATCCCTACATGGCTTTCCCTTCTCATCCATCTGTCAGGTGTCTCAGCAAAGATGTCATCTGCCCACAGAATCAATCCTTCCCTATTCCCAACTTCAAGCAGTCTCTTGCCATTCTCTCACGTCCTTTTTTTTTTTTTTTGCCTTCGCAGCATTTATTAATATAGAAACACTCTTCTTCATTTATTTGTTTGTTTGTAGCTTATCTGTGCCACTCCCCAACACGGAATGTTTTCCTAAAATCTTCAGTCACCTGGGGTTGTGTGTTAAAAACAAATCGATAATTTATTATGGCTCTCTCCCCCATAAATTCTGATTCAGTAGTTCTGAGTCAGGTCCAAGGATGTTTAAACAAGCCCTCCCACTGATTTGGATCATCTTGAAGATCATTATTGGAGGTGCAAAATGTGAGCTCCGCAAGGGAAGGGCTGTATGTATCCATTTCCCTCTGTGCCGCACACCTAGCGTAGCGCCCGGCACACGTGGGCTCTCGGTCACTCTTTATTGAATGAATTAATGAACAACTAAATGAGTCTACATCCGTTTTTGTGGTACCAATCCTTTTTCCTGTTTTGGCAATCTAGTATTCATACCAAGCTCTTTTTACTTCTGAAGAATGACATTAGGTCCTGGGGCAGCCAGCAGGTGGAGCCAGGCACGGCCCCGCCCTCAGGGAGGTGCTGGTCTGCTGAGGGGAAAGTCAATCTGTAGAGCATTGCAATAAAAGACCCAAAGAAGAAAAGGCCATATAAGAGAAGCCTAAGCAAAGTGAGTCTAGAGAGGTTGAAAGAATGGGACCTTTGCTTTCCAGATGGTTTGCTTAGGAGGAGTGGCCAGAGATAATCTTAGAAGAGATGGCTTTTTTTTTTTCCAGAAAATATCTTTGTTTGTTTATTGTAAGTTATATATACACATGGTTTAAAACAATTCGAACCGTAGAAAAAGGTACAGAATAAGAAGCCAGGCTCCTTTCCACCCAGCCTGTCCCACCCTCTCGGCCCCTTCCTCAGGGACAGCCGGTTATCAGACCCCAAGTAGCCTCCCATAATCTGTGCCTATCTAAGCATGCAGCTGAATAGATCAGGGAGGGCTGACTTCCAGGGGATGGGAACAGCCTGAGCAAGAGCATGGAAGTTGAAAAATTCCTTGAAAAAAGATGAGCAGCTCATTAAGTGACTTGGCTTTGTGATTCAGGACCATGAACCACTGACTCCAGGAGGGTGGGGATAGGTCACTGAGATTCTTGGAACATGGGGCAGAGGAGGGGAAGGAGTGTGAGGGAGGTAACCAGGATTCGACAGAAATTAAATATTCAAAATGCAGTCCTTTAAGAGCAGGAGATACAGGTCCTCAGCACCTCCCATGTTAACCCTGTGAGCCTTGATTCCCTCATCTGTAAAATGGGCACAACGATACTGGCCCCGAGAGTACTGTCACGAGGGCTGAAGAAGACAAATGTGAAGCACAGAGCCTGCTGCAGAGCAGGCTGTTCTCCGTCCTGTTTCTACTCTCCCCACCCTACCTCCGGGCATCAATCATTACACTTAAGTGGCCAAAAAATGCCTTTATAGAGAACTTAGCTGACCTTGGCTCCAACATTGATCAGCAATGTCACTTTTGGCAAGTTTCTGTCTGCTACCTGAGTCTCCGCTTCCTTATCACCATTTTGCTGGTGCCACAGGGAAGAGAGCTGTGATGACATTCTCGACCCTGCTCCTTGCCCTGGCACCCGGGGGCCTCACTCAGTCCCTGCCTGTCCCCTTCTTTCCGCAACATCGCAGCTCACCTAACCCAGCTCCTCAGCCGCAGCTGAAGAGACATCGTTCTTGCCTTTCCAAAGACATGGTAAAAGTAGATTGGAGCCCGAAATATCCCAAGCTGGAATTTTTAAAATGAAACTACTTGGATGTGAAAAATGCAGCCGTGTTTCCCTGGCTGGTTAAAATATTTGATGCTCATTGAATATTCAACAACAACAAAAAATCCTCTCACTTCATGTACTGTCAAAAACGTAATGTAATTATAGCCATGTTAAATATCCCCAGCTGTTCTGAGATATTTGAGTCTTAAATCAAGCCCGCCTGTACACAAACTGGGGTTGCAGCTGGAGATTCACACTAAGTACCATAGAAACATTGAGCTGGGGAAGTTCAGGCAAGAACTTTGGGCAACAGTCTCCAAGCCTGTTTGTTATATCTGGGCTTCACCCAACATTTGTATGAGAACCCCCAACCCAAATTATCAGCAGCATCAGCAAAGAGAGGTATGTTCCTCAACAGCGCCTGTGCAAACCAGCAGGTCATAAGCATCTATCCAAATAGTCTTTCGAATCCATGTGCAGGGAGCATAAAAAGATAGTGTAAAATAAACGGTAATAAAGTGAATAAACACGCGTCTCACTCCAGAGCCTTTGAGGTGCTTCTATAAATCAAATTCCTGCCATAATTTGCTCTGTGAGACTGTGCTGAGAAGCAGAATCAAACCTCATCTGCTTTCCTGAGCAGCAGGTTTAGATTTATGGATGCAAGTTCACAGTGGATGCCCGTGCCATTTCAAAGTGGGAAAATAATTTTTGTTGGGAGGGGTTCCAAGAGAAGATTAAACCCGTCACTTTCAGAGATCGGAGTGGCAATGAGTTTCAGATCAGATACAACATTGGAATCAGAAGGGGATGACCAGCATACATATTTTGAAAAAAGATTAGGTTCACAGTAGAAGAAGCAGATCCTGCTGTGATATAAAAACATCGCCCGTGGGCTGAAGCACAGAAATCCTCAGGGTCTATTTCAAACTTCCCAGTGGCTTTCGATGTGACCTTGAGTAACTCAGGCTCCCTCTCTGATTTTTAATTTTGGTTATGGTACTAAACGGAGGAAGAAACCCTCGAAGGCTCTGGACTGCCCATAGAAATGAAAATAACATATAGTTCCTGGTTAGAATGTGACAATATACAGAAGGCCACCAATAACACACTATTCTTCCAGGGCCTGGAAGTCTTTCTTGGAAGAAATGAGAGGTGTCACCTATGAACAATAATGAGAAAAATGACAGTGGTAGCTCAGTTTTATCTGGCACCTATACATGTGTTTTTATGTTCAAGAGAGTAGAGATGCTCTTGGTATGTAAACATAAGTTTTATTAAGTCTGATTCCTAAAGCCACCTCCTTCCTCTTTCTCTAAGCACCTCCTTTCTAAGTTTCTGGGGTCCAAATTCCCAATCTCACATGAGTATAAGCATGGACAAAATATCCCCATGTTGACTTTTTTTGAACCTAACTGCATGTTTGTTAGGGATTATTTTATTTTCTTGATTTGAGGGTAGACTCTGATCCAAACCTACCCTGGCCAGTGGGAGTCAGGTGTGTAGTAGAGAGTGTTTTGGACGACAAACGAGGCTTATATTAGTTTTCTGTTGCTGCTATAACCAATTACCACAAACTTAGTAGCTTCAAACCATGCCAGTGTATTAACTTATAGTTCTGTGGGTCAGAGGCTTAAAATTATGGGGTGGGCGAGGCTGGAGGAGAATCTTGCATTGCCTTTCTCAGCTTCTAGAGGCTGCCTGCTTTCCTTGACTTATGGCCCCTTCTTCTATCTTCAGAGCTATCACTGTATTTCCTTCAAATCTTTCTCTGTCTTTCTGACCTCTCTTTGTGTTTATACCTCCTTCTCTGACTCTGATCCTTCTGCCTCTCTCTTACGAGAAACTTTGTGATCACATTAAGCCCACTAGATGGTCCAGGATAATCTCTCCATCTCAAAACCTTTAACTTAACCACAGTTGCAAAGTCCCTTTTGCCATGTAAGACACTGTACTCACAGGTTCTGGGGATGAGGACATGGCTATTGTTGAGGGGACATTATTCAGCCTACCAGATGGCCTTTGATTTGGGGTTTGATTGGCACTCTGGCTAGGCCCACAGCCCCTCTGCAGACCCTCCTTTGGTGTGGTGTGAAGGCTGCGCCCAGAACAATGATGCCTCTGTCATGCCTATCCTCCTGGGCTCACTGGTGAGACCAGGACTCCTCCGCCAGGCAAGCTGCCTTGCTTCACTCTAGAATGCTCATTCCACGTGCACTTTTACAGGCCCAGTGAATTGGATGTGACTGAGAGAGGCCATGAATCCCTTCTCAGCATTCGTGGGACTTCAAGGAGCCCATAGCCTTGCCCCTTCAGTGTGGTCCATGGAGCAGCAGCATCGTCATCATCTGGGAACTTTTAGAAATGCAAATCTGAGGCCTGGTTCCAGTACTGAATCAGGAACTCTGTGGTGGGCCCAGAAAACTAGTCATGCTAAAGCTTAAGAAGCGAGGGTCTTGAAGGTTCCCCATTCATCCATGGCCAACTGGAGTGTGCTTGAATAGACCTGCCTGAGAAGTAAGGAGCTCAACATTTGCCTCAGTGACTCTTCTCAGCAGGCAGTTTTGGCACTGATTCTTTTCTGCACGACACTCAGAAGCCCGTTGCTTTTTCCCCGAGAAAAACTTGAGAACAGGTAAAATCCCTCAAGCTCACACTGACCAGGAACAGAGGAGCTAGGGGAAGAAAAGGTATATGGAGGCCTTAGAGGGCTGAAACTAATTCTGGTTATTTTCTGTCCCCATGCCATCTGACCCTCCACAGGTCACTGCCCTCTCTGAAGTTGGGCAGGCAACGGCGTGCAATAAGCATCCTCCACTGTGGTGGGGATAAAATGAGATGGTAATGTACACTATGCCATCTTATTCAGCTACAATAATTGAGACTCACTGATTAGAAATGCAGGTTTGTCTGGCCAAAGCTGTACTGCAATGCAGGGCAAAGAGCGCTGACTCTGGCACCCTGGGATCAGGGTTCCTGTCTGTGACTCGGGCAAGTTAGTGAAGCACTCTGCACCTCAGTTTCCTTATCAGTACCAGAGAGAAAAGAACACTCTCCTCTTGTTTCAGGCTGAGAAACAAGCCTAATGAATGTAAAGTGCCTGACAGAGAGTAGGAGCTCAATAAATGTGTGTGGAATCAGAGAAAACAATTTACTAAGCAATTCAATAGTATAAACAATGGTGTCAAGGGAGATATTTGACATGCTCAGAAGAACAAACTTCCCCAGGATGTTAGTGGCCTCTATCTGTTTCACCAACAATTCATGTTCCAATTACGAGTGAGTCATCTATTTGTTAGCCCAGGCCTGAGCTGGATCTCATTTTGGCAACAATTCCTTAGCCAGGACTTAAGTTACCAAAGTCCTTAAAAGAATGAAATGGTTTGTTCAGATTACGGCTGAATTGAATTTTTTCATAGCTCTTGAGTAGATAGATTCTCCTTCACGGTTCTCCTTCCATCTGGCTGTCCCACTGATGGAGTAGGAGGGCACAAGTCATCATTGATCCTGTACTCTCAGAAACCGTCTTTCCTTCTCCGAGTTGCAGGCCTTGGAATCCAGATGATTTCCAGTGACATGGAGTGAAAAAACAACTTTGAGACTTGAAAGACTGTGAGGGACACCTTGTATGGAAGGGTTTATTCTCATCAGCATCTCTAAACATTGTCGTAGAAAAGAAAGTTGGCTTTGGAGCTGGGCCAATCTTTCATTGAATCCCGACTCTGCTGCCCACAAGCTGTAACTTTGTACCCTTCTGAATCTTGCTTTCTTAGTCTGTAAAATGGATTCCATAACACTCATTCGATTCTGGTGAACTTGACGTAACTATGTCCTATACAAATCATAGGTTGTCACATGCCTGGCCCCACTCCCTGTATGATGGACAGCTCCCTGTAGACCTAGTCACCCTGATGAAGGACACTGACCTCTGCAGGCCTATTTACCAGAAACAGAGTGGATTTACGGTCATCTCTGTGGCCCAACGCCTGGCACACAATAGGCGCTTAATGTGCGCTGGTTGATTGAATCTCTGAGAAGCTGATCCAAGCAAATCACTTACGAGAATCAAAGTGACTGATGCATGAAACAAATGGCCTGCTTATTCCTCCTGCTCTTCTCAACTGGGCAGACATCTGATTGATGCCTTCATGACTGGCCACAGTGGCCTCCAAATAGCCACTATCAGCAATAGCCTGACGTTGGTCAATTTGGATATCTGCAGACCTGAGCCGAATTTATATTTGATTCCCTAAACTAATTTCCCCAAAGTCAAATAACCAGGGTGGTCTTTCCATGTTCCTTATATAAATGTCCATTTAATCACCATCACATCTCTAGAACGTCAATAACTTGAACATTTCTCCCTTAATCACTACGTTAGTTCTGCAAAGCAAAGAAATGGTTGGCCGAAGCTCAGGACACCTGTAGTGGGTAAGCCTTATGCCCTCGACCGCTCACTGGGACTGGGAACTTCTCAGCCAAATCCCACCGGTCATTTAGTTCATGCCCTCATTCCACAGAGGAAGACCCTGAGGCTAGACTCGTCTTCCCAGCACTCTCCCTGCCCCCCACCCACGCTGCTCCTTCCTCACCCACTGTGCTGCTGTGCTTCCAGTGGCACACACCCATGCCGTCGCAAGGGCTTGGGTTCGAATTCCAGCTTTGTCGCCTGCTGGCTCTGTGACAATGGGCAGACCGCAGTCTGTTCCTGAACTGCAGTTCCTCTACTTATAAAATGTGGATGGTCACGCAACTTTTTACGGTTACCATGAGAATTGACATGGCACAAAACATGCCCAGCTCTGGTCTGGCATATTACAGCCGGCCAGTGCTATTTGCGGTCGTCCTTTTCACAAAATGCTCACTGCGAGTAATAATAACGGAAATAGCTCACATTTATTGAGTCCTTACTTGGTGCCAGGAACTGCTCTAAGCACTTGACATGTATTAGCTTGTTTATTCCTCCTTCTCTAAAGGCAAAAGTTCTTTTTTGCCTCCCTAAAGACATCCATTCTTACAACTACTAGACTGTCTGTCCTAGCACCATCTCAACAGAATTTGCTGATTTTAAACAATACGTTGCTGAAATAATTTCTTGTTTTCTCTCACTGGCTCGCACTAGCCAGCCTGCTTGCTGTGACAAAGGTTGATGAAACCAAGCATGGTTTCCTTCGCCTTTAACTTATGACTAGTCTAACTCCGGATTCACAGTTGACTCCTGTAAATGGGGATAAAAAATAGGGAAGGGTATGGGGAAAAGTGGCCCCTGATGGCATCAGGAATGGGGGTGGCAGCTGGGGGACTGGGCCATAGATGAGGTCTCCGTGGTCTCCCTCCATAGTGTAACAGCAGTATGAAAAAAGTCAGAGGTCTTTCCGCAAAGTTTAAAAACTCAGTTTGGCCTCGAGGTGTCCATCATATCATTGCATTATCATCCCTCACCTCCACCCCACTCAGAACATCCGGCCCTCCCGCCATCTACCCTGAACTACTCTTGCGTTTGATCTCATCGTTTCATGCCTCTGTATTTACTTGCATATGCTGTCCCCTCTCCCTGAAATCCTCTACCTTGGAACCACTATTAATCTTTCAAGACTCAGGTCAGGTGTCACCTCCTCCAAGAAGCCATCAGAGTGCTCCAGTCTGAACTGGGTACTCCTCTGAGCCCACACAGCACCTCTGCTCTCCTGGCATCTGTTTGCATATCTCTACTCAACAATACTGCAAGTTCATGGAGGACACACACCAAGCCTTATCAAATTTTATATCCACAATAGCCAGGAGAGAGCCTAACATATAGTTGACACTCAGTGTCTACTGAGTGATCGAGTGCCCAAACCGGACAATGAGCATATCCATGCACAGGTAAGTGGTCATGCTAAGATAGGATAATTATATTGATAATAATTAATAACTGCTACCACTAGATACAAAGACTGTGTCGATCCCTTTCTCCAAACCATAACAATAGTATTTGAGTATCCAGAACCTATGGCTGTCCAGGCGGGGACCAGTCACTGCATACATGTTATCTTCATCCCAGCTCTCTGAGGTTTGGAGAGCTAAGTGCCTATCCAAGGCTAGGAAGGGGCAGAGCCAAAGTCCTCAGCCAGGTCTGCCTGACATGGTTTCCTGAATCATGTCTCCTCTCAGAGGGGCACTGCTCCTAGCCTTGTTCTCACAGTCGACCCTGATTGGACTCTGTGTGCTCCTGTTCTCCGCCCCGCAGTCCCTCTTCCGAGGCCCCGGTGGCCAGAGAGATTGGCCTCACAGTTCTCCATCCTGCCCAATTATTGGGAAGGCTGCTTACTTCTGCCCCCAGGAAAACTGGGAAGGGCCGGAGTGTGCAGAGCCTGAGGTCCACGGCTGATGCTAAGGAAACAACATGGGCATTCAGAAGCAGGAGCTGTTTGTCTGAGGGCTGAGTGATTAACCTTCGCATAGCTGTAACACACAAACATGAGCTGCTAGAATACTCATCCTAAGTGGGCCTGGACAATAAAACCCAACAGATGCCCCTCCGCAATACTCTTCTCTCCTCTGCCGAGTTTATTTCTAGACCTTGAGTCTAACTGAATGGAGAGACTTTGGGGACAACTGGCACATTCCCCCAAAGGTATCTTCTGGAAGCCCATTCCTCATGTGTTACACTAGTCCCCTTAGGGCTTGGGAGACAGGCGTCTGGGGAGCATTTGGAATCCTGCCCCTCACTCTCTCCCCTTGTCCCAAAAAGAAATAAATACTTCAAAATTGTTTGGGCATTTGCTCATTAGAAATGCACTCCACTGGAGTTCCTGTAGAACAGGTTCCCAAGTCCCGGGCTGTGGACCAGTACCTGTCCCTGGCCTGTTAGGAACTGGGCTGCACAGCAGGAGGTGAGCAGTGGGCAAGTGAGTGAAGCTTTATATATATATATATACATATATTTAACTTTATTGGGGTAACATTGATTAATAATTATATAATTTTCAGGTGTACATTATAATTTGACATCTGTATATTCTATTGTGTTTTTACCACGCAAAGTCCAGTTTCCTTCAGCTACCATATATTTGATCCCCTTTACCACGTCTACCTCCCCCATCCTCACCAATCCCCTACCCTCTGGTAACCACTAGTCTATAGTCCATGCTTCATCTATATTGCAGCCGCTCCCCAGCACGAGCATCACTGCCTCAGCTCCACATCAGGCATTAAATCCTCATAGAGGCACCGGTCCCTGGTGCCAAAAAGGTTGAGGTCTGCCACTGTAGAACACCAAGAGTCTTGGAGTGAGTGACCCAGGACAACAACAAGTCTTGCGGTACATGGTGAAAGTATTCATTCCCTAGACCTTTCCTGAACACTTAGTGTTAGACTCTGTGCTGGGTGCTGGAGACTGCAGGGAAGTCAGACATGATTCCTGCCCAGGTTTGGAGGGAGTAAGAGACACAGATCACGAGGTGCGATGACGTGCACACACGTGAGGACTAACACCTAAGCAGGGTAGTAGAAAGAGAAGAGAAAGGCATCCATTGTTTGGTGATGAGGGGAGGCTTGTGGGGGTCATCAGGAAAGACTCCAAAGCAGAAGAAACCCCAGGGCTGGGTGTTGAAGGATGAGTAGGTGTCCCCGTGCTGACAAAGCAGCAGGGGTGGGGGCCCCTATAGTAGCAGAGGAAGGTGGAGAGGCTTGAGGAGAGCGGTCCAGCTGTTGTAGCTGTTCTGCAGAGCTTGAGTATGTGGTATGAGAAGGTTGCGGCAAGAGAGAAGGCAGGGCTCAGGTGCAGGGCCCAAGGAACTGAAGCTCTTTCTGAGGACAGGTGAGCCACTGAAGGGTTTAAGAAGCAGGGTGGCATGCTCACAGCGGAGCTTTAGAAAGACAACTCTGGCTATAGTGCAGAGAATGGATGCAGAAGGGAGGGAGTGCTGAATCGGAGGCCAAAGGCCAGTTACGGGGCCAGTGCCATTTAAAGGCAACGTTTTTATGGGGACCCAGTACAGTTTAAAGAGCCTCCCCACTTTATATATATACACATACACACATGTCTATATATACAGACACACAACTAATATGGTGTATATACTATTGTTACCTCCACTAGATGGAGTAGGAAACTGAAGAACAGAGAGATTAAGTCACTTGTTCAAGAACCCACAGTAAGGAGTAGTCTCAGCAGAATCATCAGTACAGCTTGAGCATTCATGCTCCTAACCACTACAGTATGATGCCACTCCACCAAAGACGACAAAGGCTTGAGACAGGGTTGCATGGTTAGATGAAAGTATTCCTGATGAGCCCATTCTGTATTTGGGGCACTTCTGAAATAGCTTCTGGCTTACACAGCTAGAGAGGTACAGCCTTTAATTCCGAGGTCCTTGGGGGCGAGGGGAACCCAAACAAACAACAAACAAACAAAACTACAGTATGAAATGTTAAGGGGCTGGAAACTCCCATAAGGCCATGATATGAAGCCACTAGGGGTCACTTGAGCGCCCAGGAACTCATATCTTTGGGGAATGGAGGTAATCCTTTCGTTTGGGTGCATGTGTGCCTACAAATTCTTTAGACACAGGAAGGCAAGGTACAGGGAGGGAAAAGGAGAGTGTGCCCAGTGGGAAGGACCCTGCTTTCCTTAACTTATAGCCATACCTGCTGGGAAGGCTGAGGTCAGGTGGTTCCTGAAGGTATTGTGTGCTTGCAGGCAGATGTGACTTAGGCCCAGGTAACATGTGGCCACAGCCATAGCCGCCTGGACTCCTGGGCCAATTCCACTTCTACTTTCTATGCTTCTAGGGAGAATAGGATTTGGTAGGGGTAAGGGAGGGCAAGAATCCTACCCAGGGGTCCTCTGATAGAAGACAGGCCCAGAGTTCGAGAATAAGGTTACATGTGGCTTCCATATAATGCATTTGATAGTATGCAAAGGTGGACTTTGAACTTCCTGGCTCTGAGCTCTGGACAGTGTTTTAGAGCTTCATTTTCCTAATCTTTAAAATGGGAATAAAACTCATTGCTAATACAGTGTTGTGGTGAATGTCCGAAGTGAATACTGGCTGTTAGTATGCAATTCTGCGCATTTTGTAAAGCTGTCATCAGATGTGCAGAACTGTATTTGGTAGGCTGAGTTGTATAACTTGGAGCTGGAGCTGCAGATACTTGAATGTAGCATTGGACTTCAGTCTCACTCAAGGGGCTGCTAAGCAGTCAGCCAAAAAGCAATAAACAAAAAAGGCATCATTACCCTCATCCTCATCTTTGTGGAACTCAGAATTGTGTTTAAAGTCCAGAGGAAGTCACTTAAAAGCATATGGTCATGGCATCTCCTGCTTGCTAAGGTAGGGCAGCCAACAGATAGATATTCTTTAAAGACAAACTGGAAAGCCCAGAAAACAAGGGACGTTTTGGGAGTGGATAACTCAGGGATACTTTACAAACAGGCTTAAAGCAAAACAAGGAGGGCAAGATTGAAGCCAGAGTCACCATGCTAGACAAACATGAGCCCAATCAGCCAATCAGAGGCCTGGCCTGATGTGCCAACAACACCTGTTGGAACCATGACATTTCTTTACCATTCCAGAAAAAGCTCTGATACAGATGAAACTGCCAGGAATGATGCATAAAGGCTGGTAAAATCACCATTAGAGCACTATAAATAAATTTACACACTAACCTTCTCTGCACTAGTGGAAAACCCCAAACTCACCTAATGGGCATTTACACACAAATGGCTGAACAGGCTAGTGCCATGCTGGAGCTTGGCACCAGAACTTCTCCTAGGCAGACCGCACAAGGCAGATACCTTCTGTCTGACAGCTGCGTTATCCAGACCCACAGCGTGGGGGAACCAGCACAGCAAATGGCTTACAAACTCTGAGCACAGCTTCTCCTGGGCCCAGCTGTTCATATTAATATCTCTGCCTCGCTGCTTTCCCCACTGCAGAGTGTTGGTTCGTCCAGACCGGAAGACCTATACTCCTGGTGGGGGCGAGGGCCCTGCTGGCACCCACCACTGCTCAATTGCCCTGGATGCTTAAGACGCAAGGACTTTTAAAAAGTAGCAGAAGGGACTGCTCCCTCCCCCACCAAACTAGCTACAGCTTCATTGTTAATTAATATTCTGAGAGTTTCCTCCGCAGTCCCCCTAGAATGGAAGGATCTTGAAACTCTGAAGCCAAAGACGCTTAGATAAAGTCCTAAGCTTGTTTAGGGTCTCTGCGTGCCTTTCCTGATGGCCCAATTTTAAAGAGCTTCTTACTGATCTTCCCAAACACAACAAGCTCACACTTAAGACATGCTTCTCTCTCTTCCCATTCCTTCAATCCAGATACAAGACAGCTTTCTGGAGTTCTGCGGCCCTGGAGGGTGAGGCTGGGGAGAAGTAGGGCTAGTATTCCCAGAAGGGACCGTAAGGAGCAGAGCTGAGAGCTTGAGAGCTGACACCGGAAGGAGAGAGGCTGGGATACAAGGGCGAGGCAACTCCTCCTACAGTTGTGTTCAACTTCCCACAACCTGGAGGAGCAGACTCGGGGGACCCAAGAGTGGGTTCTGCTTTGGCATCACAGAATGATGTCACCGCAAGGGGCCTGGTGTCCAGTCCCCTGGGGAACAGGGGAGGTCCTGACTCTGGAGAATGGGAGAGCTGAGGGAACGGGTTCGCGCGGTGGGCAACTCACGGAGGAGAAGTTGTGCGGGCCGCAGAGCTCGCCGCGGTACTTGCAGGAGAGCAGCATGTCCTCGAGCTGGTGTCCCAGGCGGTCCATGAAGGCAGCGCTGATGCCCTCGAAGTGGCGCGGCGGCAGGAAGAGGCGGAAGTCCGCCAGCTTGCGGAACCACTGGCGGCGCGGCTCGTCGCCCCTCAGCAGCTCGCTGACCAGCGGGCGCGCGGTGCGGTTGGGTAGCAGTAGCCCCAGCCAGTGGCCGGCGTAGTAGAGGTCTCCCTTGGAGAGGCGCGGGAAGCGTAGCGGGTTGTTGTTGCACACGGTGACAGCCGGGAAGGGCAGCTGGCGACTCCACTCGCGGTGCACCCTCGTGTGCGACGGGAAGCTGAGCCAGTAGAGCAGGCGGTTCGAGGACCAGGACAGCAATAAGCCGAGGGACGTGCAGAAAGCCAGCACCCACAGTGCCCGCCGCTGGAAGGAGCCCCCAGCCGCCGTGCGCCCGGCGCACATGTGCCGCAGCCCGTGCAGTTTAGCGCGGCTCAG
>NW_006443570.1:17114092-17114593 GCF_000325575.1 Pteropus alecto | reverse complement strand
GCAGCCCGCGCCAGGGAAGCGTGCGCCCGAAAGGAGCTCCGGTGGCGCGGCATGCCCTCCCGGCGCAGCCGCTGCCGCCTCCGCGGGCGCCCGCCCGGGACTGAGTGCCGCCTCGGCCCGCCGCCCCTGGCACTGGCCTCTACCCAACGCCTCCCAGGAGTTCCTGGCCCCTAGTCTTCCTAAAGGATGCCAGAAGCCGGCCACTACCTCTGGAGGGGCCCCACCAGGCGCAGCGTCTACAGTCCCTCGGCGCTGCGCCCACCTCGCCTCCCCTCGTCCTGGACCTTGGGGGACCCCGAGCTGAGTCCCCCCCTGCTCCGCCTAACCCCAGCTTTTACGCTGGTCTTGGGAGAGCAGCCACTCGACCACCATGCCTGATTTGGACATCCCTAAGGACCCTACTAGCCCGGCCCGTAGCCCAGCGGCGCTGGGACACGGGAGAGAAGTCGCCAGGGAACGAGCGCCCCCAGAGGTGCACCACGGCCTCTGGCTCGGCGGGTG
>NW_006443570.1:17113351-17114051 GCF_000325575.1 Pteropus alecto | reverse complement strand
TCCAGGACCCTTCTCACTGCTCCTCGGGCTGCACTCGGCCGAGACCAGCTAAGCCTCCCCCAAGTCCCACGACCGAGCCCTGTGTTTCGATGTACCCGCTCTCGCCTGGAGCTGGGGGCGGGGCGAGGGGGGGGTGGCTCTCAGGGCGTCCTGCCAGAGGCTGCTGGCAACTGGGCCCCTCGAGGAGGCTGACCAGAGGGAAGTGTCGCTTCTTCACCCGTCTCTCCGGGATGCCTCGAGTCCCCAGAAAGCCCGGCCTCGCTGTCCTCTGCCTCTTCTTCTCCCTGCCCCGGCGGTACCAGGAGCTAGGGACTGCGGAGCCCCGGCCTCTACCTCCCGGGGCTGACCCGAAGTCGCTGCTCCGCTCCTTTCTTCTCTGG
Organism: Pteropus alecto; assembly: GCF_000325575.1. Lineage (NCBI taxonomy): Eukaryota > Metazoa > Chordata > Mammalia > Chiroptera > Pteropodidae > Pteropus > Pteropus alecto. The sequence continues at coordinate 17,113,671 of NW_006443570.1, read as the reverse complement.
AGACTCCAACGCCGCGGTGGCGGCGGCTCCGGCTGCACTCCTCTCTCGATTACTCGGCCTCTTCCGGCCCCAGGAGAACTTGGGCAGCAGCCGCGCGACGCTGGCGCTGCTGGGCTTCGAGCACCTGCTCCTCAGCTCGCTGTCCCCGCGGCTCCCGGCAGGCGGGGCGGCGGCGGTGGCGAGCGCTGTGCGCTCCTGGAAACGCGGTGCTGACGCGCCCCGGCTCCTCCTCGCTGCATTTTAATTCCTGGCCACTGTGGCCGCTGCACACCGAGCGGGAGACCTCTTGCTGGAGTCGGCCAGATGGGAGGCACTGCACA
>NW_006443570.1:17102023-17113328 GCF_000325575.1 Pteropus alecto | reverse complement strand
GGGGGGGGGTAGGGCAGTGCAGGCTGGTGGGAGAGATGTGGAGTAGAAACATTGTGTTTAGTAGGGCCATGTGCAGACAAGTTTGAGAGCCCTTCAGACTGTGTGAGATGGGCTGCAGAGAGAGTCAGCCACTGGGGAGTGTGGGCATTTGAACAAGTGTGAGAATGGGGTATCATGCACCAAGTGTGGGTAGAATGTGCATGTGCGAATGGGTATTTCCGTGTATCTCTTGAGTGTGAGCTTATTTGCAGATACTGTACTCTAGCTATTTGAGTGTGTGTGGTGTGTGTAAGTGTCTGATAGTGTGTAAGTTCTGTGTGTGTATTTATTTAGTGGGTGGTGGGTAAAAATGTGTGTGTTGATATGTGGATGGATATCGGGATTTCTGGATGAGGTGTGTGTGTGTGTGTGTGTGTGTGTGTGTGTGTGTGCGTGTGCGTGTGTATGGGGGGGGGTGTAGATGAGTATGTGTGCTGAGGTGCTGCTTGCAGTGACTGGGCCTCTGACAGGTTGGACTCAGTTGGATAGCCTGCCCATTGAGCAGTCAGCCCAGCACAGCTGTCCTAGGAGGGCGGGAGAAGGGAATGTGACTTCCATGAAGAGGAGACTCCATCTCTGCCATTCGCACAGCCAGGCTCCTACAGTCAGTTGGCTGATGATGTTACCCTTCCCTCCTGGACAGGCCCAGGTTCTTCCACTACCCCCCGGGCACTTTTGTACACTTTCATTTAGCCTTTTCTTATTCTCCCTTGGTGTGTTTGGGAGGATGGACGAAGTTTATAGTGTGCAGCTAGTTCCATTTTGCAAGTGAGACTAGGGAGGCCAAGTACTTGCCCAAGGTTATACAGCTGGTAAGTGGTGGATAGGGATTCCGCACCCAGGTCCCCAAGCCCCTGTTCTTTCTACTGCACCCCAGGATTTCACTGTTTGAACTCTCCGAGCAAGGTGTTTTGAGAGTAGGGCTGGAATCTTGCTCCTATAGCTGCATGGCAGTGTGTGTTGCACAGGTTTCTACCCATACTTCCCAAATAATTGACTCACTGAGCCCTCACTGGGACAGGTAGCACTTCTAGTCCCATTACTGCATGAAATAAAGAAGTTTTCTAGACATTTTCCACAGAGTAGATATTGTTGTGGGTCAAGTGGGAGTAGAGACCGTGTGAAGGGAGTCTGAGGGTAGGAGGGCACTAATGAAGTTGGAGAATTTGGGCCTGGAGAGGAAATTCACCCACTTTGTGATGACTTATTAGGGGCAGTCTGGGCATATCTGTTAAATGAGCACCAGGTGTCTGAGAAGTGGTGGGGTGGGATTTCCCTCCTCACTGACCTGGAAGACATCCTGTCAGCACAGCAAATCCTTGTATCTGGTCTCTGGAGAAGAGTACATCTGAGGCGTACACATCTCTACATCACCACTCACTCATACACGTACACACCAAAATGCGTAAATACAACACACATGCACACTATACACACAAAGCCCTGGAGTCCCTTCTCATTCACCTGGGGAAGAAGCTATTGAAGTTGAGCTTTGCTGAAATTCTGCTTTGGTTTCAGTTCCTTGAAGGTGTCTGTTGTTGATTTGGAGGGGCGTATTTCTGAATCTGACAGTTTTATGGGATCTCTAACAAAGGCTCACACACCAGTGTGTGTGTGTGTGGGGGGGGGTTTCTCCAGTGACACACATCCCAGCCAAAGTGGGGCAACCTTGTGAGTTCAGTGCAGTTACTGATGAAACAGCCAGGACGAGCATGTGATATCTTCCAGCATCATAACTGGGGTGGCACGAAGGTCTGTCTTATAGAAAACTTTAGGCTTCTTCTTTCCTGGCAGTTTCTCCCTTTAAATGTACACATGCTGCTTTGGTTGTGCAAGTGTCTTCTCTGCTATGGGTTTTTCTGTTAATTCTCTGGACAGTGTGCTTCTCCAGAGAGAGAAGGGGTATCCTCTACAGGCTCCAGGGGTCTTGGCACAGAAATCCAGAGGTAGGCACAGGGACAGCTAGTGACTGCGAGCAACGGTCTCTTTATGGCACATGTATGCAGTGTGTTTTCTATGCTGCCCAAAATACCCACCACCTCCTCCCCAGCCAATACTTTGACCAGCTTGGCGAAGTTCTATTCTTTCTTCAAATCCCAGCTTAAGCACTGCATCCTAAGTAATTGACTTGATACCTCCATCATAGCCTCTGTCGTAGCACCTTGTCATTGCTCGTGTCCAGGCTTTTCTTCTGGACATGAGCCCTTTGAGGACAGAGACTACTTCTTATTCATATTTGCGTCCCTACCACTTAGCCCAGTGCCCTGGCACATTGATAAAACACATTGAGACAAAGGAAGAAGGGAAAAGAACTAAGATTGTTTGAAAACTCTATATGCCAGGCACTGAACCAGGCACATAAACATATTTTATTTAATTTCTCACTCCAACCCTGCAGGGAGGTATTTTTTGCCCTCTTTTTTACAGTTGTTGAACCAAGGGCTTGGAAAGCAGGAATTGAACTTAGCTCTAACTCATTACGAAGTCCGAGATTTTCCCTCTCCATATATTATAATATGTCTTTTTATGATGCATAACAATAACATAATAATAAATGTAGAACTATAATATGTCTTTCGATATATTATGATGCATAACAATAACATAATAATAAATGCAGAACTTTCTAAGTACTGGGGCCTGTTCTAAGTAACTTACACTTAAAACAAGTGTCCTAAGTGTTAAAACAAGTGTTTAAGTGTTTAATCCTCACAATAATCCTGTGAGATAAATACTATTATTTTCTCTCTTTTGAAGTGAGAGAATCCTTACCACTGAGAGGTTGAGTTACTCACCCTAAGCCACACAGCTCCTAGCAGGAGAGCAGCCTTTGAATCAAGGCAGTGTGGCTCCATGCCCCTGTGCTCTCAAGCCCTACACCATACCATCTCTGCCTGCAGAGCTGCACTGACACAACAGCTCATGTGAATTAGCTTTTCCATCCTGGCAGATCATCTCTGCCTGCAGAGCTGCACTGACACAACAGCTTTTCCATCCTGGCAGACTCACTGGCCAGAAAAACAAATTCACGAGGCAGTGCATGAGCTGACCCACATAACCTATCCACCAAGAAATTAGAATTTAGCATCGCGATTTCCCAATAATAAGCTTTTAAGAAAATCTCTTTTCTTGTTTATCTTTGAAACATCTGTTGCTCCACACCTGGCATCCTGGCATTCTGTGTGGTGTTTGTGTGCAGTGGCAGAAGGGTCGGCCAGCCAGCCACATTCTGCGGTATGACCAGCACCATTAATTATAAGCTCTTTCTCCCATGAAATTACTTTGTTGTGAGGGAAAGGTCCACTTAAGACAATGTGATTTTTTTTTTTTAATAATTGAGTTTTAGGAGCTAACACTTCTGTTGGCTAGATCGGGCTTCACTGAAGGCCCCAATGTTCCTGTTTATTTCAAGCCTACTACTCAGGGACTCAGCACTGGAAAGTGTCTGAGGTACCATCTAACCCTGCTCCTGACTTACTATGAAAAATTCTATACGCCCCTTCAATGACAGTCCACTGGTGACCCATCCTATTGTGGAACACCTGGCAGTGTTTACAGCTTCTTCCTTTCATCAAATTGAAACGTCTCCTTTTGAATTTCTTCCTATTCTCCTAATTTATCCCTGGATAGCCATACAAAATAAGTTTGATCTTCCTTCCACATGAGAACTCTTCAAAATACTTTATGGAATCAGAGTACTTCAATGCTGAAAGGGGCTCTAGTGGTCTACCTACCTATCTAGCAAAGCCTTACAATAGTTTTTTCTTCTCTAGGCTAAATGTCACCAGTTCCTTCAACTTTGCTTCTGTACATTCTGCTCTTGGGATGGGATCTTGGTTGTCAACATCCTTAAAATGTGACCCTCCAGCCCTACAGAGGGTGAGCCCACCAAGCCCTTTATTCTTAACCTGGTCTTTGCAGCCCCTGAGCTCCCTCCTGATGGTCATAGATTCTTATTTGTCCTCTCACCCCCGGGATTTAGTGGAGGTGGTGGGTGGGGAGAAGGGACACTAAGCGATGGATTCTTGGTATCCCTGCTTAGAATACCGAAGGTACATTTTTTAGGACTCTGCTGCTGCTGGTGATGAGTCCATACTATTTTTAGTATTAGAGTTCATTGGTATGATGAGGCAGGTAAGCTTTTGGGGTCTGCCTATGAATCTCACTCTCCTTTCTCTTCGTCTTTCTTTTTCCATCTCTGTACTACCCGTGGATCTCTTTCACTCTGTCTCCCTCTTTCTTCTTTCCCTCCCCTTTCTCTTCTCCATAACCTTTTCTTGAAGCCTATCTGTCCTCTCTGACACCATCTTATCATCTCATGCTATTGGTGGCCTCTGGAGTTATGGAGGTGGCTGCAGTGTCACAGGACCTGAGCAAATGTCCAGTTGTCATGATAAAGATTCCTGTGTTGATGAAAAAGAGTGAGGAGGATGTCTCCATCGTGGATTTAGCTCATTGCACACTTATTTTTCCCACCCCTTCCATCTTCCCATAATGAGGCTGACACTGGAGCTGCTGTTCCATCCCACCTTCTCACGTGCTTTGGTGTTTCCACTGCTTTTCCTCTCACTCTGTGGCTTTCTTCTATCACACTTGGCCTCACCTAGCTCTCTCTTCTGGGCTCATTCTTAGACTCATTGGTTTTTTTTTGTTTTTTGTTTTTTTTTGTATTTTTGCCCTTTTGGTCATTCCCATTTTACTTGAGTTCAAGCTCTCAGCTGCTCATCCTTCACCACCACTAAATCTGAGAGGTAAAAGGAAAGTGGGGGCCCACAACCCTCAGGGGCACAAGGATCAGGTCCAGGGAAGAGGGCAGGTAGGTTCACATGCCCTAGGGCTGGAGGGAGCTCTGCTGAAGCTACACATTGAAAGGCAAATTATGAGAGGCTGGAGCTGGAGATAAGATCTAATTTAACCCTTTCATTGTCAGGGGAGGAAGCAGAGGTCCAGAGAGGGGAGAGGCTAGCTCTAAATGACACAGATTGATACTGATAAACACAGGACCAGAACCCAAATTCTAACTCCACTTCATTCTCTGCTCAGCCTATGAAATAACTTTTTAAAAATCCATTTCGAAATCAGTAATGTAGTCACATGGTTCAAAAAGAAGAGAAGAGTAAAGAGTCTAGTAAAAAATATCTTTACTCCTACCCCTCCCCTGGCCACTCATTTTTTCCTCCCTGAAGGCAACTAATGCTATCAATTTGTTTCATAATCTATTAGCGATCCTTTATGAATATATATGTGTGTATAGTCTCCATATGTCCCTTTTCTTACACAAATGGTTGCATTCCGTGAATACCATTTACTAGAGTAATTGTATTTCATGTTCTTCACATCTTTTCCCCTTGTATTTTCAGCTATTTTAGGGCTGCCTTCCTCTGGCACCTCATTCCAACTTCTGTTAATTTTCCTCAACTTCTCATTTCACATTGTCCTGCTTTCCCATCCAAAAAAGGACAGTGGGTACTATGACAAGGTGGTACACAGAGCTTGGTATTTTATTATCAGATTTTTTGTTAACTCTTTGCTAGGTACACTGATGGATGGAAGCTCTCATGTGGATAATCTCGAACAGCAGGTAATGCAAAGATATGTTCTCTTTTGCCTCTGAGGTGTATTACCTGACATATTTGCATAAGATTTAATTTTCTGGTCATATATTTTTAGGCTAATTATAACACACACACACACACACACACACACACACACACACACACACACACATAATTGAGCATTCCGAGCACACAGCTCTTGGTTTGGGAAGGTCCAAACATGCATTGGTTGGCAGAGAAAGCTAGTTTGGGATTCAGGAGTTTCTGTAACTAATATATCGAGAGATAAAACTACTAAGGAGAGAATCAGAGGGTGTTAGTGCCAAAAGTGATCTTAATGAGCATATAACTGAACTAAGGAGAGGAAATCGACGCACAGAGTTTAGTGACTTGCCCCTGGTCACTGGGAAGTTGATCCGATGATGGTACTGAGGATAATGGTGATGATGAAAGTGATATCGGTGATAATGATATTCAATAACTGACATCGAGCACTAACTATGTGTCAGGCATCGTGTTCAATGAACATGCATTAACTCATTTAATCCCGCCCACAGCAATTCTACAAGATATGTACCACCATTATAGCTCTTCTACACAGGAGGAAACTGAGGCAGAGATTGGATAAGTAATTTGTCTGTTAAGTGGCTGGCTTCAAACCCAAGTATTTTGGTTCTAGAGTATAGGGTCTTAATTAAGTTGGTTGTAATTAGCTGAAAGAAATGACTGTTGCTGATATTTATCGGGCACCTAGACTATGTCATACACTGTCCTTAGCACTAGGTACACAGCGTCTACTCAGATGTGGTCTCTGCTTTAGCTGACAGTCCAGTGGGGGACCTGGGTAAAAAAAAAAATAGATAATTTTAATAATGCATGATAAATATTATGCCAGAGATAAGCACAGAATGTTGAAAGGGTCCAGAAGAGGGCTCTCCCCTCTATTGGTCTGAGAGCTGTCACCACATACATTCTTTATTTTCCTCAGAATTTCTCCATTCATTTTCATTTTCTCGCCCCAGCTCATGGAGAACTACGTGGCCTCTCCCAGAAGGTCCAACTTTTGAGCCCGGATCTGGGGTTAAGGCAACACCAGCACAGCCTCATGGTGAGGATGCTTTCATACTCTTTGTCCACAATGTCCCCATCCATGTCTTCTTCCTGAGGTGGGTTCTGTAACCCTGATGATGTCATATTGACGTTTACTTTCTAGATTCAGGCCACCTCAATAATGAATCTCTCTTCCCTCCCTCAGCAGAGCTTTGCCTATTACTGACTTAGCCTGGGTCTAGGCTTGAATAATTGGGTCTTGGTTGTAACTTGGGCTATAAAGTTAGCAGAGAAATGGAGCTTTGCACATTTTTCTACCCAATTTCCTCTCCCATACACATAACAAAACTCTCATTAAAATAGTTAAGCGCAATAACCTTCTCCAGCACTTACCATCCACTTATATAATGAAAAGGCATTCAGTTAAAATAGGATTTAATGCAATATATAACCCCAGATACAATTAGACATTTTATTCACAGTTCCTTGACTGTCCCCTTAACTGTTTTCAGTCATGACTTAATCTTGTCCTGACTCTCACCTCCCCTTTGGGGAGCATTAACTAACTAGCCCTGAATCTCTCTGACAGACAGATCTTCTGCAGTGACTCAGAGATTTAAGACCAGGTTGATTTGTCACCGCCATTCTGGCTTCTCTTCCTCCTAGCCACAGCTGTCCTTGGTCTCAGCCACTAGAGGTTGGTTATCTCTCTTTCCATTATAAATGACCTGGCCAAATCACTGCCACAGGTTTCTCTGCTCCTAGTTTATCTTGCCTGTCCACCAAAGGGAGGAGCAAGAAGGGAGGGATTTAGTACACTCTTTTGTTGTGGTCTGGGCCTCTGTGACTATCCAAACAGAAGACAGGAAGCAGAGGGCAGTATAGGTAGAACAGGGAGGAGAAGAGGAGAGGTGGGGAGTAAGTGACCGGGGAGGAGAGGAGAGGACAGTAACACAGAGTACCAACCAGGTACCTACTACGTACTGTGTATCCCATGTAATGATTCTTCACAGCAACTGTCCCGGCTGGGTAATATTATCCCCATTTTACAGATCTGGAGACCTAGAAACTCTTTCCAACCTTATTCTCCCCGTTGCTGGTTTAAACACAGCTTGAATAACAGCCATAATCACATAATGCAACCATTCACCGAGCTAGACGTCAGGCACTGAGTTAAGCGTCATTTTCAAATGAAGAAAATGAGGCTCAGAGAGGTAAAGTTACTTGCCTAGAGATGAAGTTACATACACAGTGTATGTCATGCGGTGACAGAGCCAGGATTTCAACCCAGGTCTGACTCCAACGTTCTGGTACTTATTAGAAAGGTAGGAAATTGGGAGTTCAGATAAGACAAAGTGGGTGGCAGCATAATTCAAAGTTTTGCAAAAACCTTTGGGGAGATGAAGGAAGTGAAAACAAGCTAGATTCTCAGTATCTGCTGTGCATCTGGAGCTATGTTCTTCCCAGCTTCGGTGTGAGCCATCATGAGCAGAGCTAAAAATATATATGCCCAGTGGTTGAGAAGAGGTTTAGGGATGTACCCATGGGTGTAAGTGCCAGGCTGGACCAAATAAGTTAGAGAAGGCCACACAAAATATTTCCTCTCTTACTAAGAGCCGTCACATGACCACAAAGTGGGAATTCACTTTTACAAACCACAAGTTTCAGCCTATCTTTCTCTGTCTCCCTTCCTCCTTCCCTCTGTCCCTCCCCTTCTTTCCTTCCTTCCTCCCTCCCTCCCTCCGTCCCTCCCTCCCTTCCTTCCTACCTCCTTCTTCCCTCCCTCCCTCCTTCTCTCCTTCCTTCCGTTCCTTCCGTCCCTTCCTTCCTTCCTTCCATTCTTTTATCTCCCAATAAACATTAAGCCCTTCATGAAGCACTAGAATTGCAATACGCCTTCCTTCCTTCCTTCCTTCCTTCCTTCTTTCCCGATCTCTGCCTTGCTTTCTCCTTTCTAATCAGTATTTACTTAGCCCAACAGTACTTAAGCTGACTCATTCAATATTTCTCAGCAGCCTACAGCACTAATACAACATTAGATTCGAAAGTTTTCTGGAAGTGTTTGGAGTTATAAAGGCAAACTCATAAGCTTGATGTGTAACCAGAGCATAAAACACTTCATAACATTTGACCTTGTAATTTCATACCCTAGTAGATTCCCTGAGGAAATAATCCCATAACAAACAAACAAACAAACAAGTACAAAGGTATTCACAGTGAGGCTTTTCATGATAGAGGAGAAAAAAAAAATTAAATATAGTTCAAATGCCCAACCTAGTGGAATGGCCAAGCAAATGATGGTGATAGTGATATTATGTCATTGGAAAATGATGTCATTTTAAAGAAAAGAACAGACAAGGATGCCAGAGTGTTGAGTTATATATGAAATAGCACCGAGGAAAGAGATCTGAGCATGAAGGGCACACCCAGCCTGCTCACCACTTTAGGGAAACATGTCTTTGGACATGAACAATGGTCAGGGGAGAGTTAGGAGAGACAGGATTTACTAACAAATAGGTTATTTTGGTAAGGTTACGTGGATTTTAGATGAACAAACAAAACCCATGAAACTCACCAGAGCCAAGCTTGGAAAGAAGGCATATTGGAAGCAGAAGGTACTCTAGTGGTATCACCGGATTACGGGCCACTGCAGCCCTGGACCTCTTGGTCAGCCTCACTGTCCTCTACACCCCACACTGCCCATCAACCAGTGAACGTGAGCCACAGATGCTGCCCTGATGTGGATGCCTACAATCATCCTGAACCATGTTCCTTCTGGCTTCTGACTCCTGGATCTCCCTCCTCCTGCATTATCAGGCTCCACCAGGATCCCCACCTTAGTCTCTATCCCTTCTGAACAAAATCTCATCAATGACTCACATGATGCTCTGTCACCAAATAGTGACCCATAATAAAAACTGACTCAGAGGCTAAACTGTCCCCAGTAAGGAAGAGTTATTTGGATGAGGATTGCCTCTGAGGTGCTTTTTTTCTTGTGTCCTTTCTGCTTACTGCTTTTCTATCATCTGTTACCAGTCTCAGCTGGATACCTTATGCTGACCTGTGATTAAACTCATGGCTGGACAACTTGAGGTGGTGCACTTGACCCTGGCCGGACCTCAGTAGCATGAAGGACCTGAGCACTTTCACAAACTACAACCATGCTTCTGTCGTTAACTATAGCTAGAATTCCCCTTGGTCTTGGCGCCCATGATACTCTTCTTTTTAGTTTAGAGGCAGTGCGAGGAGATGAGGACAAACGCCATTTGAGCAATCACAATGCACGTCACAAAATCAATAATAATAATAATAGCCTTAATTAATTGAGGATAGTAATATAGCAGGCATGCTAGGAACTTTCATGCATTATCTCATTTAATCCCCAAAGTAAACCTAATAAAGTAGAGGTTATTCTTTCTATTTGTGTCAAGGAGGAATCTGTGACTGAGAGATAGCAAATGGATTATTTAAGGTCCAACTCAGGTTTTGCTGATGTCAAATCCTCTTTCTCCCTGCCCCCAATTTTGTGATTCCAGACACTAAAGATACCATCGCACAGTTTAAGCATGAGTGAGCCCCTGTCTCTTCACAGTGGCTGCTTATTCTTACTTTATGTACAATCCTGATAACATGCTCAGTTGTTTGTTTTTCAGGCTTTCAGCAGAATAGAAATAATATCTGTTATGAAAAGAAGCAAGTAAACTTAAGATTCAGGAGTACCAATAGAATGTATAGCTGAAGCCCAACAACAAAGGAGAAAACAAAACAACTATAAAAACAGATACAAGGACTAAAAAAATGATGCCATTTAATGTTGGGCAAACTCCACACATTTCAAAAAAATGTCCTGAAATCTTTTAGTCCAAAATAATAGTTAGAACTTTATAATGATGGCCTTGAGTCACCGAGATTACATTTTGTTCTATACAATTTGCAGAAGAATATAGGAAAGGATGGAATATATTGCAGAAGGTGTTTTAGCCAAATGGTTCCATTAAAAAAAAAGTTGGTGCTTAAGAAATCCATAAATCCTGGAAACACTGGCTATTCAGAAAAATGACTTATTTCTTTGGGAGAGACAGTCTGAATAACAAAGGCTTTACTCTCTCATTGGTCCATTGTTTCCACCATCACCTTGAACCAAGTTTCCCTGTTGTCATTTTGTTTGATGGCCAAACAATGACTTGGTACGTGGCTTCACATTCCAAACTGGTTACCTTGCTGCCAGTTGGGTTATGTAACAGGTGTTTAGTCCTATAAAAGAGAGTTTTGTGGTGTTTAAATGTTTCTATCTCTTTTCTGTTTCTTAAATGAAAAACAATGGACTAATTTTCACCATATTTTTTTTCCCCTGCAGGAAGAAACAATAAAGGTGAAATGGAATTTTATTTGAGGAAAACAGTGCTAGCGTTCATGTCTCTATTAGAAACATTTCAGAGTTTTGTTCTGTAGGACTTGGAAGTCTTCTGTAATAGGTGACAGCAGACTTCTGACTTACAGAGGGATGTCACAGAAGCTCATCGATTAGCTTCCCAAATACGAACTTCCGTTGGAGTGTCTTTTCTTTGTGTGTATGTGTCTGCTTTTCCCTTTTGCATACAGAGAAATGCAAAATGTCTATACTGCTTTGTGAAGTATTGAAAACATCTTTTTGGAACTGG
>NW_006443570.1:17093021-17102003 GCF_000325575.1 Pteropus alecto | reverse complement strand
GACATTTCAGTCATGAATTCTAAGTCTCCCTTTTACCTGTAAATCTTGGAATTATTCTCAACTAAGCCCTCACCGTACCACGTTCCATACATTATCAAAGGCTGTGGATGCTGTCTCCTAAATCATTCTCAAGTCCATGATCTGTGTGACCTATTGTCACTACTGCTATCTTGGTTCAGGCCCTCCTGTTCTACAGCTTATAGCTTACCCTGTTATGTACAGTTCTCAACTTATGTAAAGCATTTGGCACAGAGCTTGGCATATAGTAAGCACTCAGTAAATATTTGTTGAATAATAAATAGTAGTTGCCATCATTAACCATCAAACTTCTGCCAGTGCACTTACCCATAATTGCATAGTGGCTGTTAACTCTTTTAAGATTTCCTATTCACTGTAGCAAATAGGTTCTACTTTGCTAGGATGTCAGCTTCATGAAGAAAGAGATCCAGAGTTTGTCCACTGGTGTATCCTACACACTCTCAAAAGGGCCTGGTACACAGTAGACCTCAATAACATTTTTGTTGATTGTTGGCTTTCCTCATTTGGCTCTTGTGAAGGTCAAAAGTGATGATATATATGAAATACTTTAAAGTATAAACACCTTGCTATTATCTTATCAATCTAGGAATTGTCCTTTCATTTATACTTCTTGTCCCAAGGCTAATAGGTGGATTGAACTGCCAGTGCTCAAACCTGTTTCCAAACTCATGTTCCTTGCTGTGGCATGTAAGTTCTAGGGATGTCTGGTGTCCACATAAAATGCTTGCACTTTTTTTGGACAGAGGTAAGCAAGGTAGACATTCTAATTTGTATCATTACTTCCTGAAATAGATGCCTGAACAGGACAGCTATTTATGGACCAGTCAGTTTCAGCTCTTATGCTTCTAGCACACATGCAGTTCTGGATATTTTATACACTGAGTCCAGTTACTCTTATTCTCCAGATCAGGTGTGACCACCCTTATCAAGGAGAGTCACCTTGGGAAGGGCAGATGAGGGTGGACTTCACTTCAGGTAAGAGCTAGAAGCTCCTTCGAAATCAGCTGGCCTAATATCCTTAGACCAATTTACAGATGAGGAAACAGAACCAGAGAGAGTTCATGACTTGTCCAAGGTCACACAGCCAGCTCTGGGACTACCTTTAAGCATTCTTTCCTTCTACTTTACTACAGTATCTATAACATAGAGAGGAGAAAGCATTCCAGGTAGAGGTAATAATAATACCTGAAAAATATTGGGAAAAAGAAGTCTATTTATGGGCTCCATTCATATATATTTGGTAGCTCAGTTCTGTGAACAGAAGTGGAGAAGTGAGATTCTCTGTATGTGAAGGTGAGTGAACATAGATAAGGCACAAAGGTGGCTTGAGGCCACAATGGGGCGTGTGTGTGTGTGTGTGTGTGTGTGTGTTTGCACTTTATTATTTAGGCAATAAAGATGTTATTTTATTTTTTGTTTCCTTTGCAGGAAATATGAGTGGGGACATATAAATAATATGAAGCTTTTAGAAAATTATTTTTTCAACAGGTAGTAGAATGGATTAGAGGTGGGAAGAAGAGCAGACAGGGAGATAATTACAATCTGCTCTGCTTGAATTGATGAGGGCCTGGGTACGGTGGTGACAGTGGGGACGGGAAGGAACATTTCCAAAGAATATTTCCATAGAAAGGGATAATTAAAGGACACGTGTGAAAGACACAGAGAAAGAATAATCAACATGAGATTCCTTAATGAAGAAGTGGTAGCAATTAATTAGGTGCCAAGTTGAATAAGTGGAAGTCAGATAGGTAACAAGTCTGATACAAACATCCCTTAAAATGCTAAAGTGGCCAAAAAGATAGGGAATTCCATTTAAATAACAAACTTTAGCTTTAAAAAGAGGGGTTTCTTGCCTGGGATAGAGAACCAAACTAATTAAGAGAAGAATGACTCAGTGGTTTTCAGCTTACTTATTTAAGAAATCTCTAAATTTATGCTTTCTTTCAATGAGATGGTATTTACTCGAATCTGAATAACCACGCACAGTTCCTTTACCTCACCCACCTCCTCCCTGTTCTCTAAGGGAGGCAGGTCTTTCCTGATGTTCAAGGTTCAGGTTTCAGACACAGTAGGCGTGTTTTAGGCTACTTAGAGGATTTCCTGCTTTATGATCCTTGCTCCTTCTTCTGCATTTTCTCTTACCTTAACCAAATCATTTGGATTTGACCTTGGAATTTCCTCTCTTTATGATTCCCAAGATCCCACCGGGGCTGCTTTACTTATACACCCCCCTCCTGGTATTGCTATAGCCAGTCCGGCCAGCCTCATGGTCATAAACCAAACCTTAGTTATAGAGCCTTGCCCAGTAGCTGGCATGCGATAGGTATTCAATAATTCTATGTTTTTGTTGAATGAATGATTAATGAATGAAAACAGGAAGAAAGGTAGGAGGATAGAAGAACTTAAAGGAGCAACTTTTATCCACTCATAGATTTAACCTATATGAAACCAAAAAACTTGGTTGAGTTGTTTTATTTCTGGTAAAAGGCAGTACCACCTATGTATTAAAAACATTATGAATCATCTACATAATTTAGGTAAAGGGTCTTTTTTTTTTTTTTTTGTGGAAAAAAAAGATTGAATAGGTAGCTTCAGTCCTTCTGCAAATAGATATGGCCTGAGCTGACTGGACCATAGAGGAGTTTGGCACTGAGGGAGCCACTGTATACACCAAAAGGATCCCACTGATCTGGGGTGGGTAAATTCTTGCCTCATTGCAACTAAGCATAATGAAGTGGTGACTGACCACTTGATTAAATTGCTGTCTTCCATTGCACCATCTCCTGATTCTACTGCTACATCACACATCTCTTCCCAGTTCTCTTCTCTGCCCCTGCCTCCTTCTTTTCTTCTTCCTCCTCTTCCTCTTTCTCATCCTTCTCTCTATTCTGCTTACTGCTCAGATATTGACTTTTGAAACTCCTGGTTAAATATGGTGAATTGTCTGCAGGCATACATCCTTTACTTCCATACACGCCATTTAAACGATAGTAAAAGAAGAAAAAAGGAGAACACTTTCAAAGACAAAGAGGAGACATCAGTGGATTAGATATTTCAATCCGTTTTTGAAAGGCCCGATGTAAATGGCAGAACAGAGGAGCTGTGAGCTGAAGTGCCGGCAGAGAGACATTTTGACGAGAAGTGAACCTGAGCTGGCTCACCCGACAGAAGCCCTGTAACTTAAGTGCCTCCGAGTGTGCTTGAACTTAGTAAGTCCCCATCTTCCTCCTTCCTCTCTTCTTCTAATACCACCACCTTCACCATTACCACTATCACCCTTCCTACTCTGTTCGCCTCAGTGCATTCTCTCCTCCATCCTGTGGTCCTTATCCCAAAGGATGGCATACTGACCACACAAGCTGAAATACACTCTCCATATCCAATACTCAAAACCCATTACATCTGCTTCTACTGTGACACAAATCATTTCGCAATGCCGATATGAACTCCTACATCTATTTTCTCACAAGACCGTGAGATCTTGGAGACCATTTCATTCTTGACAGCATTCTTAAAGTTGAGCACATTCTTGACATATAATAGGCATTAAATAAAAATCTGATGAAGAATCTCCAACTCTGGAGCACACTAAGTACCTAGAATCCCATCACTCCCTCCCCACCCAATGGAGTCAAGCAAGATGATGCTTTTGTCAGTCACATGTGGTTTTAAAATTGAGTAATAGCATATTACATTACTCTAATATTCTATGTTACTATAATACCGCTGTTTGATGCCTGTCCATTGAAGCCTGGGTGTTTTGATACCTATGACATCCCTTAACCCTTTTGATGACCATTTGCATGTCCAATCTGTGACAGTAAGAAATACTTATGCTCAGGAAAGGCAAGTTATACTTGGAATGACAGTGGTACTTGGGAGTCGTGAGCTCTGGGTTCACATCCCAAATCTGCCATTGACTTAAGCTGTGACTTTAGGAAAGTCACTTTTCCTCTTGGGGAGTAGGTCTTTTATCTTTAAGATGATATAGATGAACTAGATAACCTCTAGGATCTGTGTTTCTCTAAGACTTGTACACATCTGAGCTAATCATTAACCTTAGACTACAGAAGCCCCGGTCTTGTCTTCAGAGTGATCCTGAGTGCCAACATTGCCTGCTTAATTCAGGTGACTTACGTATATCAAAAAGCACAGAGGTTAGGGACTGCGGTGCTGATCTGAGGGAACAGCCTGGACTTTCATCCTCAGGCTCAGAACCTGCGTAAAAAATGCATTTGAGGAAGCTGGACACTGGCTGTGCATGGATTTGATCTTTACCTTGTATCTTCTGCTGCTCTCTCTTTTTATGTTTTTCTAGAAGGGGAAAACTACTCAAATAGAGTCCAAGAGGCAGAGTCTTCTCTTGGAAGACTACACCTGCTAATTTCAGTGGTTTGCTGTACACAAGATTGCTTAGGGGCTGGAAAGAAAACTTTTCTCATCCCTTTATATAAAAAAAGAAATGTTGCATTTTTGTCTTAGCATTACTTATCTGGTCCAAGGGCTAGAGCTTTCTTGGGAATCCTGGAGACTGATTTTATAGCCTCTGGCTAGAGAGGCAGAGCCCCCTCCAAGTTCAGAAGGTGGGGGAGGAGTGGCACGAAGCTCAGACCCTCTGCATAGCTCTGGCTTCATTCTAGCCTGAGGGGAGCAAGAGGAGAGAGGCAGCGCTTTCTTAGCTGCGGGGTGTGTGGAGGGGGGTGAGGGGGGTAGTTGCGTGTGCGCACCTGCTGTGTGCAAGTTGTGCTCTGGCTGCTTGGTATCTCACTTGATCTTTTCAACCATGTTTCTAGGTCTCTGAGGAGGATTACCCATCTCATAGATATGGGAACTGGCACTTGGAGGTTTGAAATAACTTACTCAAGTTTCTACATTAAACTTGGGATT
The DNA here is from genome assembly GCF_000325575.1 of Pteropus alecto. Classification (NCBI taxonomy): domain Eukaryota; kingdom Metazoa; phylum Chordata; class Mammalia; order Chiroptera; family Pteropodidae; genus Pteropus; species Pteropus alecto. The sequence continues at coordinate 17,097,077 of NW_006443570.1, read as the reverse complement.
TGAATCCAGGTCTGTTTGCCCCTAAAGACTGTGCTCTCTCCACCAGAAAGTAGACTTCCTCATTCACGTTTTGGTTGCTCCTTGGTTGTTTTTTTGTTTGTGTGTGGGGTTGCGGGGAGCTGGTAATAGGATGAGGGAATGTAGGGCAGCCCAGTTTCTTCTGAACATAGATTTATCTCATAGGCGGGAAACTACTGATTCATCACGTCTCAGTTTGCACTGCTAGGAGCAGAAAATCTAGAAGTTGGAGGAGAGAATTTCTTCTCAGCTGTACTTGGGGAGCTCAACTCTATTAGAACCCTGAGATGCAGGTAGGAGCCAGGTGGTAGGTAGCCCAGAGACTGGGAGGAGAGGGTGAGGTTTTCATCTGAACACAGAGAGGAGACACTTCTCTGCCATCGGCTACATCTCTAGGGTTCCCTCTTCATCCCACATCTTATTCTATATGTTTTCTTTGGAGAATCATTTACTTCCTTGGTTTCAACTCATGGACAAAGCCATAACTCCTTAACCTACAACTTCTGCCAAATTTCGATTCTAGGTTCTAGGTCTGTATATGCAACTCATTTTATACATTCTATTGGATTTCCCTCGGGCACTTGAAATTCAGCATGACCAACATTCATCTCATCTTTTTCTCCCCAAAAATCTTCCTAAGTTTCTCACCTCAGCAAATGGCTCCACTAACCACTTAACTGCCCATGTCAGAAACCCAGTTGTCATGCTTGTCTTCTTCTTCTGCCTATCCTCAAATCTTATTGATCTGAATCTGATTTTCTCAAATCTATCTACCTTTTTCCCCTCACTGTGTCTACTCTCTCAGTAATGTTCTTAAGCTCCTATTAAAAAAAATAAAAAGACTCCTATCATCTGGAATCCTGCTCTAGTCTCCATCTAGTCTCCACTCCCACCCACTCTCATCCATTCCCCACACTGTCACCAAATCAGAACACTTCACTGTCCTCTCTAGACCCTTTACGGATCCCCTTGGCCTTCAGAATAAAGTTCAAACCCCACAATGGTCTTTGGGACAGCTGTCAAGCACACAGGAGGCAGCAGAGGATGATGAGTAAAGACCTAGGTTTGAATATCAACTCTGTAATGTATTATACATGGGATGTTGGGCAAGCCACAAAATCTCTCCAACTACCTGTTTCCTTATCTTTCATGTACAGCTAATAGCACTGACACTATAGATTTTTGTGAAAATCGAGTGAAATGAGAGTAGTATATGTAACCTGTTAAACCACTACCTGATGTGTATGTAGTAACTTTGAATGGTAGCTGTTCTTAAGTGGCAATGTTCTAAACTGTGTTGTTAGTGGGACTTTAAATGGTGTGACACAGGGAGTGTCACAGTGTCCAGGTTTTTACCTCATGGGAGAATTTCATTTCGTTATGGCCTCTAAGGTAAGAAGTGACTTTTCTGCCAAATGTAGAATATTGTGCCTTTCCAGAGAAAACATCATGGTACCTATCTGTGGAACAACATGGCAGACATCAGAAAGGACTCAGATGCAGAACTTGTAGACCAGCAAAATCAGGTGCAGTAGAAACTGCCTAGCCACCCTATGAACAAGAAGAGCAGTGACAACAAGAACTATACATACTTAGTCTTTTAGAGAGAAGTAAATATATCCATAAAGATCACTGAGAAAAAAAATCAGTGAATAACGGGAGGCAAAAATCTAGGAATTTTCCATTACTGGCAGACTAGGACCTAAAGCAAAAAGTGAACTTCAGCTGAGGCAGTGTGTCCTAAGAGCAACCTTGTACACTTGTGGAAGAATCTAACAGGACTCAAAATGTTTCCTTTAACCACGGCGATTAAATGTATTCTTATTCTTTAGAGTTATCACTTGTTCTATCATCTTTTATCATCATCTAGTGTATGGTTTACCATCTATAATTATGTCCACTAAGTGTATAACTTTTTGATCGCAAGAGTGTAGACTTCATCATTTTCAACAAATCCCTTTGTTTTCTTCACATGGTCCAGAAATAAAAAGCCTTTTAGTTATTGTGACATGTGCATATCTGGATGGGAGGCTCCTGTGTGACATCTGTTAAGATATACCTTTCTACAATGCTGATAGAATCTCTTCCCTCCTATTTTTCTCTCTTGTCCTTGCACATTTCATATGCTTTTCAAAGTAGTCTGATTGTTTCCTAGCTGAATCGAGGGAGAAAGACACTTGTCTCCATATGGGTCACAATAGCTAAGAGGGAGAGGGCCATCCTGAGAAAACACACAAGATGGTAGCCCAGGTGTCTCTATGAAGGGATTGTTGGTGAGATGTGGGCAAGCAGAAGGTGGGGGACAGCTGTCATGGTGACCTCTTTCTGTAGCAAGTTCTCCAACAGAGGATGTGTTATTCTTTGTGGATTATTCAGGATTTTGCTTCATTTGTGGTTATCTGTGGGTGGCAACGTCATGTGGAGGAGAAGCAATGGGGTCTGAAGCTGGGAGACACTGGCTTGACTTTGTGCCTCCACTCTGTTAGCCATGATGCCCTTGGGCCACGTTAGTACTCAGGCCCTCAGTATCCTCACTGAAACCTTACCGAAAGGCTGCCGTGAGGATTAAGGAAGCAAGCAGAGTAGGCACTCAGCACTGTTGTGGACACAGTAGTGGTAATTTCTTCCTTCTTCTATTCTCTTTCTTTCCATCCTGGACTATGAAGAGAGGACTCTGGTATTATCCAAGTCTTCTGGGCTTCCCAAAGGACACAGTTTCTTCTTGGCTGAGCAGGTATATTTCTAGAAACTCAGACTTTTTGAGATGTGGATTCCAGATGAGAACCCACATTCTGTCTTGGAGTGGACAGGGGGACAATAAGAGGCCCATCACTGTACCGAAGAATTTCTAATACGTCAGTTCTGAAAGGACCTCACTGAAATCTGCCTTTCTGGAGACGGCTGGGAAGGCAGGGGTTTATTATGTAACACTAATTTGAAGTTAGGATTTGCACATTGAGTTTTCATTACCAGCCTCATAGAAAGCAGAAGAGCTCGATGGAAAAGATTAAAAGGAATTTTTTTAAACAAGGATAGATGGACGAGTCAGGGGGTCTGACACATTCTCCATTCTGTGTTCTTAAGGACAAAGATAATGGAAAAGAAAGATGCTATTTTTATGATTTGAAAGCACTTAGTTTAGGTCAGGAAAATAACCAATCTGGATGTTTAGTCCTGTCATTATATCTTAGATGAAATCTTTCTCTCTTTTTTTTCTTTTTATTAATTGAGGGGAGCTGACAGGGTAGGGAGATGAGGAGGTCACATGAGACATACGATCTTGCCTAGTCACAAAGGGATTAAGGGAATTGGACCTCTTTCAGCAGAGGGAAAAGCAAACAGGCTTTGGTATCAGAGAAACCTCAATTCAGATTGAATTTCATCTGTGTGACCCTGGGCTAGTCATTCGACTGTCCTGAACTTCGGTTTTCTCATCTGTGTAATGGGGATAATAGTAACTACCTTGCATGTTAGAGTGACTAAATGTGGTAAGGTACATAACAACACAGTGTCTGATATCTAGTGGGAAGTGAAGACATAACAAATACATCAAGTTCACACCAAAAACGTGCACGGCATCATGATACAGAGCAATGTTGCTATCTGAGAGCACACTGCAAGTAGAACCTAGGGAGGGAGGAACCACAGGCCTGCCCATTGTAGCAATTATTCTGATATTTGCTCAGAGTACAAATGGGAAAAGAACCACATAAGTAGAAGACATATTTTGTAGTACTTTTATATATTCTCCAATTGTATACCAAAAAGCTTGGAGGTATCTTAAAACAAAGTATATGAATACAATAAAATAGGAAATTCAAAAAAAGCATATAAAAGGTTGGAAAAGCATATATTATAATTACTTTTGCTGACATAGTTATTGAGTTTAAGGACTGAGTTTGGAGCTTCTTGGTAAACAAGCCAAGAGGAAAAAAGAAATGGATTAAATGATTCTTATCATCTGAGAAAGTACACAGTTCTGCTGTTTAAGGAGGAAACGTTTCCTTGACATTACATTTCCAAAGGAATTCATTACAA
>NW_006443570.1:17091905-17092963 GCF_000325575.1 Pteropus alecto | reverse complement strand
CATGATGACTCTCCCACAGTGTCTTCCGTTTGGCCTTTATAATTCTGATTCTTGATGAAAGAAGCCAAGAAGGATAAAAACCATGGCAGAGTACTGGTCTTGACATCAGATAGTCCTGGTTTGGAATCCTGGTTCAATCACTTTGTATTTGTGTGACCTTGTGAATCCACTTACCCTAACCTAGGGTAAGGTAACCTAACCTAGCCTCATTTTCCTTTTCTGCAACATAGAGCTCATCACACCCCACTCCCTCCCCCACCCGTGGTATTGCTGTGGCCACTCGGTAAGCAGACAGGTGTATGACACCTAGCTTGGGGTCTGACACAGAGTAGGTGCTTCATAAACTGGGTCAGCTCTCTTCCCCTTCCTTTTCACAGAATATAATCTGGTGTGGTTTTTTTCTGGGAGTGTCTAAGCTATTGAGCTAATTTACTTTCAGGCCTCACTGTGTCATGCTTTCTAATCCTCCACTGGCACTAGAGAGATGGTTCTAAACTACAAACCTGAACATATCTCTCCCCTGCTTAATGCTCTCCAGAGGATCACAGCGGTCCACAAAATACAAGTGCAGATGCCTCAGCTGGGTGTTCAGAGCCCTTCACCCTGGGGCCTCTGCTATCTCCAGTCAACAAGTGCTCTAAATTCTAGGCCTCTTAAACTATTGCCCTGTCCTAAAATACATAATGCCTTTGCACCAGCTTCTCCCTCTACCTGGAGCATCCTTTTCCTCATCCTCCTGGTCAGCTTGGTATACAAGCTCATTCATTCTTTGGGATCGTGCCTTTTCTGTCAGGCCATCTGTCATTACCCAGTTAGTCTCCCTCTGTCTCTGGATACCCCTGGTGACTCTTTCACATTCTCTAGCAATATTCTTACTTGTTCTTTTGCTAGACTATGGGCTTTTTGAGGCCAGAAATGGTACATTTCCTTTAGTCATGTCAGCATCTCCTGTAGTGCCTAACTTGGTGCTAGTCAGGGTCTACTGCCATTTGGTGCCTTCGCTGTACCTTGTACAAATGTCTCACATGACCTCTGTAACTTTGACCACCAATTTTGGT
>NW_006443570.1:17089033-17091881 GCF_000325575.1 Pteropus alecto | reverse complement strand
TTTGAAAGCAAGACCTTTTATCTTTCAGCTTGGCACCTTTCGTGCCTACCACCTGCCCATAGTGGGGAAATAAATGCTTTTTAAAGAATGAATTAATACACTCTAGGTGAATGAATAAGTGAGAACCTTTGGAGCCAATATCACCTACTTTTCAAATGAGGGGTGGAGACTGGGATTCAGCTTGACAGTTTGACAATTTCCATTTCAGGTGCATCTTATTAAATGCAGTTCTCTGGAATTACTTCTAAGGTAGGGATTAGGTTCTAATACAGAGTATAAGGTAAAAATCAAGCAAATAAAAATCACTCTGAGAATCTCTCAAGTAGGTACCCCATTGGAGTATTATTTCTCAACCAGTCTAACTTAGTCAATTTCTCTTCTGCACTGGAAAGTTTAATTTTCTTTAGCGGAACCCTAGAAATAAGTAATTAGCTTATTTAGCTAGTTTAGGGTCATGTTGGATCAAAAATATGTATCATCAAACACTAGACTGGATTGGGAGCCCAGAGGGAGGACCCCTGGGAGGGCAGGTGGTCAGGACATGGCCTGGTGGACGATGAATGGGTGGAGGCGGAATCTTTTGGACAGAGGTGATTAGAAAAGGCTAACGCTGGTAGACACTGAGCTGGGGTCCCAGGGTGAAGACAGAAACGGGCTGGGGATCAGGGAGCCGACGGCGTGGGTCCCAAGAGAAAGCATGGAGAAACTAAGAAGGGATTGAAAGATGTCAGAGCAGGTTCCAAAAGCAGAAGCCAGGTTGGCAGGGAGAGAGGTCCAGGTTCCACAAGACGCCACTCTGACAACTGAAGAGGTTTGTCGCAGCTCTGAGACCCTGGGCTCTCACAGCTGCAGCCACCCTGCTCAGGGGTCTTTGTGCTGCCGTGCCCTTGGCTTATTCAAGGAGTGGTGCTTTTCAGGTTTTAATAAAAAGTGTTTTAATTGCAAAAGTAATAATTCTGTTATAAAATTCAATTTCACCATCGAAGCATACAAATAAAAATGAAGAGTGCCTCTTACCTGGCGCCTCCAGTCCTGCTCTTCCAGTGTTAACGGTTTCGTGCATATCCTTCCTTATGTATTTTATGCACAAATACTCAACACACAGACATTCACTTGGCGTTTTTGGTATTATTAGTTAAAAATGTTATTGCTGCCGACAATCTGTTATGTGCGATTTTTCTCATTCAGGGCAGTCTTTTGCATCCCTAGCTTTTAAAAGTACCTCATATTTCTCAAAGCGAAGAAGGCTATTTAAAAGATCGGATGATAGGAGACTCTTAAGACCAAACCTTGATATTCTAAGAAAGCTTTTCCTCCATCCTACTCAGCCTGTTAGCCCCAGTGAACTAGAAATTAAAGATTTATGTTACTAATTATTATTTTTTAAATAAAAATTTAAGGGCAAAGCTTTGCTGGAAATAAACACGATAATTGTGTTTACCGATTGTCGCCACTCCCGAGCAACAATTCACGGTATAAAACTCCAGTAATTAGAACAATAAGCCCAGGTTAATTAAAATACTGGGTAACATTTGGGCAAGAATAAAATCTGCGTTGGAGATGTTCCAGGCACACATTCATTTTGCAGGCACTTAATTCACCCTGGGAACTGGAGCTGACAAGGTAAGAAGCTTGGTGTTAATCAGCGCTGGTCCGTCTAGATCACACCCTGCACATTTCTCTTCTCTGGCCCCAGGACCAGCTTCAGAGAGCTGGGTCCAGCTGCTGGGAGAACAGCTCTACAGTTGTTTAGGCCTAATCTTGGGTCCCATTCTTGTGTTATTACCGTCCATGCCACTTGCTTTTATGGTTACAGGCTGGTTAATTAAAGCAATTAATCAAGCCCTCAGGAAGTTTGCAGGCTGTCTGGAGTTTCTTCTGCTTTTGTCTTCCTTCCAGTGCCGCAGGCCTGGTTCTCTTGGAATGCCGCGGTCCCCATGCCTGGTTGGAGGACTGTGCCTGCTGTGAATCATTCCTCTTGCTGCAACCAAGGAGTCCTCTAAGCTCTGACAGTGGAACTTCAAGGTCACCCCCCTAAAATGCTCTGCTGGGCAGAATCTACCCTATGTTGGGTGAGCAGTCCTCTGTCACTCTTCATTGACCACAGTGAATTTGTCAATATCCCTATGTATATCTTTGAGCTCCATGTGGACCGACCTGTGTTTTTTTCTTTTTGTATTTTCAGAGCTTTGTTCAAGGCCCGCATATAGGATCACCCAATAAAAATCTCCTTACCCCCTCTGCAGTTCCTCTCCTCCCAGTGACTTTTGGTTTAGGAGAATAATCAATTCAACAGATATTTATGGAGGCTTACATTTGGGCCAGGGACTGCTGTGGGCACAGTGAGGAATCAGAGATGAACGAGACAGGGCTTCTTGCACGCGAGAAGTTCACGAGTCGGGGGTGAGGGCTGGGTGGCGGTGGGATAAAACACATTAACGACAGCTGTAAAACATGAATCCCAGAAGATTAAGTCAAAGAATGTGCTATGGCCTTTCAGAGCAAGAGAAGAACACTGATAGTTAGGGAGATCTCAAAGGGCTTCGTGGAAGAGGTGGCATTTTGGCCAGGCTTTTGATTTTTAGGAAAGTGATTTGGATGTAGAGGGGTGTGTGTGTGTGTGTGTGTGTGTGTGTGTGTGTGTGTGTGTGTTGTACTTGTAGGTGGGGCAAAGATAAGAGATTGAGATGTTTCCGGGGATGAAACCTCCAGCATATGCAAAGGCACTAGTTGCATTCGTGCAGAATCTTGCATTCATCACAGAGATAAAACGTTGTTGGGGCAGCAGCTGGCAACCCAGGAAGAGCCTGGGGTCAGGATGGACCTCTGCAACATCGTGGAGTAGGTG
>NW_006443570.1:17086212-17088993 GCF_000325575.1 Pteropus alecto | reverse complement strand
CTCTTTTCCTTTGAGGGGCAAACCCTCGCCCCTTTCTTCCCATTTCCAGATGTGCTCTGTGGATTTCTGGCCTTCTTGCCTTCTCTTGCCTTCCTTAGCAATGCTCGCTCAGTAAGGAAGAGATCGAAAACTCTGCTCCTTTGTGAGTTTGGGTTCCAGGTTGTCTATTATCACTCAGTCTGCCTTAACCCAGGGCTGATTTCACATACTGCAGAGCGGTGAGGAGGATCTGGTACCAAAATAAGGTCCTAACGCACTGGGCTTTCTTCCATTCCCAGGAACTGACGAGAGGAGGAGGACTCCCCTCCCTGCTGTCCCGCACATTTGGCCTACATATCGCCATTGCCAACCAAACAGTTTTCTCGGGGGGGTTGCAGTTTCTGCCCATTGAGTAACTAGTTTTATTTCTCATTAATTAATGGAGTCAGTAAATATAGCAGGATGCCTTGCTAAGATCAAACTTGCTTTTATTTTCCTTCTGTGCTCTGGTGAGGGTCTCTTTGATAATTGATAGAAAAGTAAGCGCCCTCTGAGGCTCCTTGGGGGCCAGGTATAAAAGCAGACGGGACATCAACAGGGTTGCTTCCCATCCCTCAGGAGGGTAGTAAGATAGCTGTGTTGACAGGAAAGGGGACATAATAAGGCCCTTTTTGTTCTGAAATTTAAAAAGAAAAAAGATGTTCAAGGAACCAAAGTAATTCTAGCTCTGCAAAGAGTAGTCACCAGGAACAAATCTGGGCAACCAAAAATTTGGAGAAAGTCTGTGGGAAACACTGGAATGGCTGATTATTAAGAACTACAATTCTGTGCATCCAATGGGGGTAATTTTGAACATGCTCATCACTGACGGAGTGACTTTTCTTCCTTCACGGCTCCATGGTACATCAGGGTGCGGGGCAAACACCTGCCCAGTATTACCTGTTGGGCTTCAAGGGACTAGCTGATCACAACCACACTATAGGGCATTCAGAAGCGGACAGGAAAGAGTCCAGGTTTTCCTTGCGTTAATGTGGGATTTGGACCATCCCTGTTCTTGGTCTATGTAAATGCAAGGTTTAAAAATTTCTATGGGGAAGAAGTTAAAAACAACCAAACAAACTATGACACCCCTCCCCACCCCCCGCTCCCGCCCCCGCCGCCCACTGCCGCCAAGCAAAATTATTCCTTTGTGACCTGGGACGTGACCCTGGGGCCTTCATCAGTAGTTCATGGAACAGTAAAAAGTGGGCATTAGTAGGCTCAGAGGTGGCCTCCTCAGTGTCACCACACCCATCCCAGCCCTGTGTCTGTGAAAGCTTTGTGATAAACTCAGAAGGTGAACATTTTCCAGGCATTTCCTCCCTTCTTAGACTGGTTGTCGATAAAATTCTCTCGTCAATTTTGAGTCTATGTTTTCTTAAAGGAGGAGCTCTGTGGCTGTACTTTTTGTAAATGCGATTATGTTGAGGCATTCATTATTCCAGCTGGTGTGTTTAGAGCAGCGAGTCTTTCAGGCTTTAAAAGGTCTCATGTTTTACTAGGACAGCTCTAGGTGTGTAATCATTACAAGCCTAGAGATGACTTGAGTAGTAAGGGGCTCTCTAGACTACTACCACCCACCCTTCCCCATCTTACAGACAAAGATCTGAGATCCAGGGAAGGTAATGGAATTGCCCACAGTCAGGGTGCCAGTTCGAGAGAGAGTTGGGGCCAGGGCTAGGCCAGCATGGACTTGATATGGACAGTAGCCTGCTTGAGGGTTTAATTGTTGCAAACGCATCCTTTTGTTGACTCATTCTGGGTTTAGAGTTCTCTAAATTGCATATATAATTTGCTTTTCTCATATGGAACCCTTAAGTCATAATATGTCTGTCCTCTGAGTTATATAAACACCCATCTTTTTTCTCCTTTCTCTTCATGGTAATGTGTCCTTCACTGCCACTCCAGGTTTCCTCCTATAAAATCCTTTACTGTTGCCCTAAGGGAGTTCACGGCTCTCTATTTGTGCCCACTGCACCCTTGTATCTGTTTTATTAGTGGATGTCACGAAGGATCTGTCATCCTTACTCAGAATTGAACTCCTTAGAGGCAAGGTCAGTCCCTGTATTTCTGTGTCCCAGCACCTGGCACATTGGAGATATATAAAGTCAGGTGAATGAATACATGTGCCATTGTTTATTTGGGCCTAAGTATTGTCCTTTACCTTTAATAGATGCATGATTAGTTTTTGTTACAAAGCTACAAAAAGTTAATCCTGCACATTCTCAGTGTGTCAAAGATGGAGGGGGACACTTTATAAAGGTGGAACCCAAGGCCCAGAAAGGGATGAAGGATACACAGCATTTCTGTGTCAGAATTAAAACTAAAACCAGGTCTCTGTGAAAATGCAGAGGCCCGCTTATTCCTGTGCCATCATTTAAAATATTTGTGGTTTAGTTGCATTAAAATACAGATTCCTATAAAATTCCCTTGGCGTAAAGAAAGATTAAAGTTTGCGTTTCTAGCATTTATTCTTCTCGTTATTATTATTTTGTTTCTTTCTAACAAAAACCATTTTGCTTCTTGCTGGAGGTAAGATCAGAAATGACCATTTCTCAGTCTTTTGGGGAAGCGGGTCATAATTACTCTATCAATTTTTGGTAGAAATGATTCCTTCTTCCACAGGGAAAAGATAGCTACTGAACTTTCATGACACATTTTCTTTTCACTGAGTTTACAACCACCTTGCTGAGAAACATGATGCCAGTTTAACTAGAGCATTGAACATGTGCTGTTCTCCTCCAAGCCATCAGCAGATCGCGG
>NW_006443570.1:17044270-17086169 GCF_000325575.1 Pteropus alecto | reverse complement strand
AATGGTGGTGGAAGTCTCAGTTCTCCATTTGCCCAAGATGTCATGGTTTCTCAGTCTGCTGTATGAAGCCCAGGAAGGACCACCATGAATCCATGCTCTGTTTTCCACTCTAGAGTGACAGGTAATAGAGGAGGGACAGGCCCAGAATTAGCCAACAGCAAGGGCCTTCCTTGTGAATCAGCTCCCAAAGGCTTGGGGATGAAGGAGGTGGGTTGGTCTTTATTTCCATCACTGCAGCCTTGGCTCCTGAATTTCAGATCCTGGAAGATCAGAACCTGAGCCAGGCTGAAACTGGGACAAAGTCAGCTCTGTGCGTGGGTGAGAAATGAGTCTGAATCACCCCACTCTGCCTCCTGAGTGACGAGAGAAAAGCCAGAGGAAAGTAAGATACAAATGTTGCCAAAATTCAGCCAGAATGAGAGCCTTGTCTGCCCAGCCCTGCTCTTGTGATTTTCAAGTCTTCCCTTCAGCAACTGGAGGTGTCGGTTGCAATTCATGCCAATTTGTTGCAACAAGCTTCTATTAAGTGCCTGCTGTATGCCCAATTAATCTAGTATGAGGGAAGCAGAAGTCCTGACCCCTGACTTCAATGAACTTACCAATTAGTAGGAAATTTCATTCATTCATTCATTCATTCATTCATTCATACCAATTTTCTGAAAGCCTACCTTATGCTCTATATAGTATTAAGCAACAAAGGCAGAGATGGTTAAAACATAATACCGTCCTCCAAGAATGCTACCATCCGATAGACTGATGGAAGAGATAGGTGCTCACAAAATGAGTGAGAGGGACAGAATGTGGTGGAAGCAAGAAGGATAGGTCCCTCCTCACCCAGCCTGGGTGCAAGCTTAAAGGAGGTGATACTTGAATAGAATCATGAAGGCTGAACAAGAGTTAGTAAGGAAATAAAATTATGTGTATACAGTGTAAGTTTAGGAGTCAGAATCAACTCCTATTAGAATTTAGAAGATGATTTAATATTTATGAGAATAAAAGACTAGAGTATTTGCAACTGACTACCTCTTTCTGGATACAGCCACATGTAACCAGGTAAAAAATTTTTTTAAAAAACAAACAATAATTAAACTCACATGCTGCTGGTAGGAGTATAAATTGGTACAACTGTTTTTGGAAAACTGGCAGTATTTGCTAAAGCAAATACTAAGCATATGGCTACCCTATGACATAGCCATTCTAGTCCCAGATATATACCCAACAGAAAGGTATGCATATGTTCACCCAAAGGGATATACAAGAATGTTCACAGCAGCACTATTCTTCATAGCCACAGACCAGAAACTGCCATGATGGCCATCAGTGTAGAATGGATAGATAAACTGTGATGTATTCATACATTAGAGAACTGTAGAACAGTGAGAATGGATGCTGCACAGCCATTCACAGCAATATGGATGAGTCTCGAAAGTCTGTTATAAAGTACAAAACAGGCAAACTAATTTATGCTATTAGAAGTCAGGACAGTGGTTATACTGGGCGGGGGTAGTAAATGAAAATGAGCATGGGCGGGGGCATGCTTCGCTGGTGCTGGTAAGGCTCTAAGTCTTGACTTGGGCACTGATAACATGGAGGTGGTTCACTTCGTGAGAATTCAGTAAGCTGTACACTCAAGATAGTGCAGTCTTATATGTATATTATTCTTCAACAAAACGTTGAAAGCCATCTGTAATCCAAGGAGAGGCTGCAGGTCAGAGGTGGCTTGTAAGGGCTGTAGGAATTTGGAGCACAGAAAAGATCTGTGGTGAATTGGGTCCTTCTGTGTTCTTTATGAGAAGAGTGGGCTCTCCTGGGATGTTTGGTGCCCGTGTGTCATTAAATCAAGCACTTTGTTTTCCCTCAAAGGAGGCCTCATTCCATGCATTTGGCTTTTTTAACAGATGCTACTATTTCAGGAGACAGAACGGGGCTGCAAACAGAGCAAGAGTGTTTTCCCATGGTTAAGTCTGTGCCCATTACCAGTGGGCAGCTTGACTGTCCCTCAATTTCTACCTCAAGTGAATAGAGTAACAGTTTGGGGCTGTTACTCTGACAGACATGTTGCTATGATTCACTTCTGGCCCCTTTAATTGCCTGCCTGCTGGGCTCCAGCAGGATAAAGAATGTGACAGGACCATATAAATTCCAGGGGTCATTGTATTCTGACCCAGGGGGCTGGGAGGTAAGGGGTTGCCTGATCCACCTGGAGATTCATGTGAAAATCGGGATACCAGGCTCATGTGCCTGGGTATCCGTAGGAAGCCTTCACTGAGATGTTACTGTTCTCTTTCAGCATTTCAGTTGCCCCTGCCATTTGGCCAAGCCACTGAACTCGCCTTTGTGTTCTCTTCCTCCGATTAAGCAGGAGCCCAGGGATCAGTGGTTCTAGCAGCGTTCTCAGCAGCACAAAGGCTGCTTCTCTTTCAATCCGAGAGAAGAAGACCAGGGGAGAGGGATGTGAAGTGATGCTAATCGCTCCTCCAGGCTCCCGGCCTGCCCGCTGCCCTCTTCACTCCAGTTGCCAGGAATGTCATAAGAAAACCACCCTGGAGAGAGATGTGACATAACCTACCATTGTCCCTGACACCTAGGAAATCGGGTTGGCCCTGAGCCCCAGTGGAGGGAGAAGAGGAGAGAGAACATGGGCTGAATGCATTTAGCACAGCATCTAACACAAAGCAAGTGCTCAGTTTTCATTAGATAAGAAGCTACTGTTGAATGCGCTTCTCAACCCAAACACCTCTTTTCCCTTGAGAAAAAGCAGCAGCTTCCAAAGGTGGAAGGGCCTGGAGACTACTGACCAACATTTTCCCCAAGTGCCTCCTATTATCTCTGTCCATGTCCCATAAGGACCGTGGGCACAGTTTCCCCATGCTCACTGTCCTCCTCCCGTTGCCACAGTCGATCAATCACTGAGCCTTGACGTTCTTCCTCCACGATCTTTTTCTCCTTGCTCCTTTCTTCCCCTTACCTAACATCGTTCCAGTTCAGATCCCATTTCCTCTCGCCCGACCTAGCACAGTAACCTATGTTTTCTCAATAGAGCTGCTCAATAGAGCTCAGACCTCTTTGTCAATGGATGCTCCTTTCTTCCCCTTACCTAACATCGTTCCAGTACAGATCCCATTTCCTCTCGCCTGACCTAGCACAGTAACCTACGTTTTCTCACTGTCTGCACAATAGAGCTGAGACCTCTTTGTCAATGGGTCGGGCATCGTTACAGTCTCCTGTCAATCCCTTTCAAACTTGACTCCCGATGCTTTCAACAGGAGCCTGCTCTCCAACCAAAACAGCTGACTCATTATCTCCCAAGGTGTCACTCACAATCCCTCAACCGCACTTCAGACCATACTATTCCTTAGGCCCAGAACATCCCTCTCTCATTTCCACCTATCTTCTCGTTTCTCGAAGGTGCCACTCAAGTCTCACCTCGTGAAGCCTCTCCTGATTCTTGAGGCGAGAAATTTCTTCCACTGATCCTCGAAGTACTTATTGAATTTTCTAAGACTTGAAGGCTGGGATGGCTTCTTACTCACTGTTGCAGCCATAACGTCCAGCACGGCATACTACACGTACTAGGATTAGAACCTTTGAATAGTCCTACATATATAGAGGTTATTTGGAATACGCTTCCAGTCAGTGAAAACTCAAGAAAATCATTCACTTATCATGTGTCTGTTTAGCTAACCACAATAAAGTGGATTGTCCACTTACTGTGTGCTCTAGCTATGCTGGAAATGCCAAAATAATGAGACCAATTCTCTGCTTTCAAGGAACTCAGTGTGTGGAAGATGGCAGATAAATGAGCACTTACCTTCCTTGTGATTCATGCTGTACTACAAACAAGATGTTAAGGCAGGTCAGGAGAAGAGACCCCCTATCCAGACTGCGGCAATGAAGGGTATATTGTGGGTACAATTGTGTCCCCTGAAAAGCTATGTTGAAATTCTATCCCCTAGTATCAGTGACTGTGTGTGACCTTATTTGGAAATAGAGTCTTTGCAGATGTGAAGAAGTTAAGATAAAATCCTACTGGATTAGGGCAGGTGCAAAGGAAAGATTGGAGGTGCACAAGCATATAGGGGAGAAGGCTATGTGGTTGCAGAGGCAGAGACTGCAGTGATACAGCTGCAAGCTGTGGAGCACAGGGGTGGCCAGCGACCACTGGAACCAAGCAGAGGCAACTCTTTCTTTCCTGGGGCCTTCAGAGCAAGTGCGGCCCCGCCAACACGTGACTTCAGATTTCTGGCCTCCATAACTGTGATAGAATAAATGTTGTCTGAAGCCACTCAGTTTGTGAGATTTTGTGGAGGCAGTCCTAGGAAACTAACACAAAGGGATGGGTAGCTGGAGGTGGCCAGCCCTGGATTGAGGAAATGACATTTGTCATGTTACAAAAAATATCTGCTCGTTCTGGGCACAGTGAGCTGGGCAGGTGAGAAGTCTACGTTCAGGCAACAACTGAGACATGGAGGACCCCTGGCTGTGGTGCTGACGGGGACACTGGATTGGTGAAGGTGTCTAGGCTGAGTTGGGGACCATGAGCTGAATGAAAGCTACTCAGGATCCTGAGGGAGTTGGATGGTCCCATGCTTTATCTCTCTCTCTCTCTCTCTCTCTCTCTCTCTCTCTCTACTTCCTCCTTCCTCTCTCCTCTACTCTCCTTCCCTCTTCTGAGATAACCAGGATGCTGTAGGTCCTGATATCCATCCACCACCACTTTTAATATCTCTGCTTCTGAGGACCAAATTTCTGTAATTGAGACACAACCTCTTCAGGGGACATATGTGATGCTTGCTCTCTCCCTCTCCCATCTTTTAAAGAACTCTTAAATTGCTTTCCCTCAGGATTCTCTCTCATCCACTCTCTTGCTCCCTGTTCTCTCTGATGTAGCAGGAAGAATCAGGCAAAGAGCCTGAAAGAAAACTCTTGCCTCTACTTTAGCCTATTTTTAGTGCTGTTGTTATTTTTTATTTTTTATTTTTTTTAAATAGAGATTTAGCAAACCCTGTGATACTTACTGGTTACCATATATACATTAAATTAGTGTCCAGGGGATACTCTGCTAAATATAGTAATTAAGCAAACCTGAATGTTTTCAAATACCTTTCTCTCCTTGCTTTTTTATTCCCCTTTCTTGGAACTGGGGGTGATGCTCTGGGAAAGTTGGGTGGAATCTTGGCTGACCAGCCAAATGCTTTCCTCATTTAAGAATCAACTTCTTTAAGAGGCAGGAAACAGCTCAGAATCCCTAGAAAAATAGTGGTGGGAATGTGTAGGTGATGAGGTCGAAGCCAGTATGCTATAGTTGGTAGAGTAGCATAGGTTTGAAGCACGCCAGCACCCCACACTGGTGGTGTGATCGTGAGAAAACCCCTTACCCTCTTAGGGCCTCAGCTTCCTCATCTGTGAAATGAAGCTATTTGGTCTCCCTTTGCAGGATGTTTTAGGATCAGGTATACGTATATGCATAGTAGAGAGTAGGTGCTTATGTGATTAGACTGTTAATTCCTCCTTGGCTGAGAAGTTCATTAGCTGTAAGGCTTTTGGGTTAATGGGAATATCAGCCTGCACGGGATAAGGAAACCTGAGCTAATGGGGTAGGACCCTGACTCAGAATCACAGCTGGTCAGATCAGGAAGGGATCTTAGGAAAGCCTCCCATTTTATAAATGAGAAATAAAGGCCCAAATTTCAGCAGTGGTTTGGCCAGGGTCAAGAAGCTCATCCTACATACAGCCCAATGTTCTGATTAGCAGTATGAGTCCCTCGCAAGGCAGCCAATGCTATCTCGGTCGGCACCGTGTGGTTTCTCCAAGGAGTATTTTGTTTTTACATGCAGTCTTGGAATGACGGAACTCAAGTTCAAGCCTTGGCTCTGTCCTTACAGCTGTGTCTTGACCTTGGACAAGCCCCTGACCTCATGTCACCCATTTTTTTTTTTTTTTTTGCCTTTCCAGTAGGATCACGATCCTGGCCTTGCAGTTTTGTGAGGACCCAAGGTGTTAAGTCTGTGGGACTATCTAGAACCATCCATAGAGGTCATTGTACCTGTCCTCTCCTCCCAGAAAGGAGCTGCTTCAGCAATGAGAAGAAGGAAAACTGTCTTTGGGGCAAGAGGGAAATGCACTGTCCCCTCACACTCTATGAATCAGGAGTATTTATTTATTTATTTATTAAAAATCTATGAAAGGGTAGCAGCAGTGGGACCACATGATCTCTAAGTTCTCACCTGGCTATGAGCCATGCTCCCCTGTGGCTGAAGTCAGCTCTGCCATTCTGAGGGAAGAAGCAGTCTCTTCCCAAGCTGAGGGGTCTAGGTTTATCCCAAGCTCCTCACCCCCACCCCAAGGGCCATCTGCTGGTAAGAGGGTCTGCAACTAGACACCTACCCTCTCCTAATTTTCCCAACTCTTCAAGTGACTGGGCATCTGGCCTCTGGAAGGGTTGAAGGAAAGTCCTTGGACCAACATCCTGCAGAGTCAGTAATGAGCCAGAATCATAAGAATAAAGGCTGCATTTACTGAACCAGACTCTGTACACAGACACTACTGCAGTGAGTCTTCATGACATCCCAGGGACTCAGTTCTATTAGCCTCATCTTACAAATGAGGAAACTGAGGTTGGTCCATGCAATCACATTATTTGAATAGACCACAGGGCTCCTAAAGAGGCTAAGCTGGCACGCAAACCTGTCTCCAGGATCTAAGTCCATGCCCTTTCTATGCCCTTGCCGTCCGTCTTTGCTGCTAGCCTTTCCAGCACCACGTGTGTTTTCTGCTTCTGTTCTTCTCTCCCTGTGTTGTCATTTCTTTCTTTTTTTGGGCGGATGCGTACATTGTATTCCAAAAGGTTTGATGTGTACTTTCTATGCCCTTGCCGTCCGTCTTTGCTGCTAGCTTCTGTTCTTCTCTCCCTGTGTTGCCATTTCTTTCTTTTTTGGGGCGGATGGGTATATTGTATTCCAAAAGGTTTGATGTGCCAGGATAGACATGGAAGGGACCTGTGAGATCAAAATCTTTGCTTTATCAGCGAAGACTGTAAGGTTTAGAGGGGGTCTGTGACTTCCCCAGGGTTTGCAGTCAGTTTGGACGGCTAGCTTCTGTTCTTCTCTCCCTGTGTTGCCATTTCTTTCTTTTTTGGGGCGGATGGGTATATTGTATTCCAAAAGGTTTGATGTGCCAGGATAGACATGGAAGGGACCTGTGAGATCAAAATCTTTGCTTTATCAGCGAAGACTGTAAGGTTTAGAGGGGGTCTGTGACTTCCCCAGGGTTTGCAGTCAGTTAGTTTGGACAGAAGCCAGGAAGAAGATATGAACATTAATCGAGTTCCATTAAGTTCCAAGTATTGTGCTGGTGTGTTTGGTTGGTTATCCTTTTCATAATACTATTAAAGTAGACACTACTATTATCTTTATTATCCAGACAAGGAAACTAAGACTCAGAGAGGTTGAGATGTTATTGAAGGCTACATAGCAGGTATGTGGTAGAGTCAAAACATTTAGTTTGTTTGCTTTGAAAACCTCAGCTATTTCATGTTGACTCTACTGGATGCTTCCTCAGTTTCTTCTGAATAATGAGTTTCTGAGACACCAAAGACGCTGAACTGAAAGACTCAGATGACAGCAGGCATACATTGTATTTTATCCTCTTTTTGATCTGCATGCCTATAAAGATCTGCACTGACTCGTGAGTCAAAGACAGCCCTTTGTTATGCCAAGCAGCAGTAACCCGCATGTTAAAAAGAGCTTCTAATATTTATTATGCATTTTCTGTATACCAGATAGTGTGCTAGGTTCTTCAACATAGGTAATATCATCTAGTTCTCTCTTCAACCTTATTGTCATCCCTAGTCTACAGAAGAGCAAATGGAGGTTAAGAACTGGTAGGTAACTGCCCAGAGTCATCCTGCTAGCAGGTGAAAGAGCCAGCATCCAAACTAGGCAACTGTCACTGGGGCAGCTTTTCTCAACTTTAGCTGCACATTATGATCACGTGTGGAGCTGTAGAACAATAGGATGGCAGGCCCTTCCCTAGACCAACTGAGTCAGGGTCTCTGGGACATGGAGCACCCATGTTTTTTAAAGCGCATCAAATGATTCTGGTACTCAGTGAAAGTAAAAAGCTACTGCCTTACTAGCAGGGAATTTTTTAAAAAATCACTAAACAGTGGTGCCTAGGTGACTAGGTGATGCTCACCTTCCATGAGTCCGTTGATGCTATGAGGCTTGCCTCAGTCTTCTCGATGCCAGGGAGGCTAATTCTAGAGCTACTCGCTACCAGTGCTGTTACATAGAAATAAAATGCGAGACACGCATGTAATTTTATATTTTCTGGTAACTCTGTTTTTTTTTTTTAAAAAAAAAGGTTAAAAGAAACAAGTAAAATTAATTTTCAAAATATATTTTATCTAGTCCAGTATATAAATATTATAATAATATCATTTCAACATATAATCAATATAAAATAATTAATGAGATGCTTTACTTTTTTTGTATTAAGTTCTAGAAATCTGGTGTATATTTTATCCTTACAGCACACCTCAGTTTGGACTAGCCACATTTCAAGTGCTTGATAGCTACATGTGACAATAATGGCTAATGTATTGGACAATACCACTTTATAGACAATTTTCTCTGTCCCTTGGTTCCTCTTCCAAGGTTTCAGATTCATATGGGAATTATAGCTGTATGGCCTTCTAGGTACCAATCTGCCTCATCACCTATACAACATCTGTTTGATCTATAATAATCAATTTCTGCTCTCCCAAATGCCTAATGATTACCACCATAGCATTAGCTAATACCTCCATCCTGTCACATAACTACCATTTATTTGTGTAGTGAGAACATTTAATATCTACTCTCTTAGCAACTTTCACCCACTGACTCTTAAAGAAAGGTCTAGCCTTGGGGATGATTCCGGGAACTTCACTTTGCAGGGTGATAGAAGGCCAGCCATCTTTCCTTCATCTTTATTTGTTTTTAAAAAGTGAAATGTCTTGAGAATTAATTTGATGATATGAATCAGGAGACATAAAAAATATCCATTCCCTTTGACCAAGTAATTTCCTAAGGAAACAATCTGAAATGTGGAGAAAGTTTCAGGCCTAGAGATGCTTATCACGGCCTTATTTATACTGTGAAATAATTGGACAAACACCAACGTTCAATTCTAGCACAGTGATACAGGGGCTGAGCCACGTCTAAAGAGTGGGGAGATCATGCAGCCATTTTAAATAATATCAGGCAGTTATCATAAAGGAGACTTCTTATGTTAAAATATGAAGGGAAAAGAGCAAGAATTGAATTGTTTATGCAGAATTATAGGGATGTAAAAATAGCTCAACGCAACAAAATGACAGAAAGAGAATACACCAAGGAGTTTAAAGTAGTTCTCTTTAGGTGGTATGATGATGGGCAATTTTCCTTTCCTTTTTTCCATTTATCTATATTTTTTGAAACACAGTGAGTACGTATTTCTTTCATAATAACACAGGCTTTATTATAATAAGTAAACAAAGTTAAGGGAAAAAGAACTTTAAAAAGCAATTAAAAAGTTTCTGCTGTTGCGTGTTAGAAAATCATTTCACTATGCCTTTGGGGTCCTGAAGGAGGGGAGGAGGTACGAAAGAGGAGGACCGTGGGTGCAAAAGCTCCTCGGCTGCCAGGCAAATTTGCATTTTGCACACTGATACATCATTTCTGACAATTTGGGAAGTCTTTTTCCTAAAGCCTTGGACTGGGGCTGCCCCTCAAACAAAAAGCTAGTTTATGAGGAAGACCCCTCTTCAGTAGTGTTGACACAACAAACTCTTTCTTCAGCCTGGAGCCACAAAATGGATGCATTCAACGCTCTCAGGAAGGGGCTGGACAAGGAAGCTGCTCAGTTGCTTTAAGTCTAACATTAGGTGTCTGAGAAGCACAACTCTTCTCCCTAGGCAGCAGAATCCTTTTCTCAAGGCACTCAGTTTGAAACTCTGAGGCATTCCAGGGCCTACACATTCCAAAAGGGAGCCTCGGAACCTTAGTTCATTACAAAATAAGCTCATAAGAGGAGAGAGCATTAGCTGAGGTGCGTTATGAAAGAGGTGTTGATGTCCCCACTTCGTGGATGATAAAACTGAGGGGCAGAAAAGGTGAAAAAGTCACTAAACCAGCGAGAGTTCAAATTTAGGTCTGCCTGGCCCCAAAGCTCATGAATTTCTAATTGGGTGACACTTCCCATTGTTTGCCTTCTCTTCTGCTCTGGTTTGTGGATGAGGTGGGCATGCCCTGGGAGATGGGCACTTGGCTGTTCAGCTTGCTCCCAGTTCTGAACAACCGTATTTGCCTCTTGCTGGAATCTCAGTTTAATGTAAAAAGGGATAAGAGACTTGTCCTCCAATGACCACAGTCATGCAGGCTGTTGCAAACAGACCCCATTGGTAATCAACCCAGCTGGTGAGTAATCCTAAAAGTTGGGAGGAATTTTAACCAAAGAGGACATTCATACACAAAGGAAGCATCTTTAGCCCTCACAGAACAAAGAGAGATGGGCTGCATAATTCGTAGGAGTTATTTAGAATGCAAGTAACTAACTGCTCCTTCTCCCCAAATGAGCAATCCAACCCAAGGCCATGATGGCTTGCGTGTCATCCTCTCCTGACAAGGATTGACAAAGGGTCCTCTGTATTTGGCAGGTGATGGGGGTCGTCTTCCTGCAGGCAAGTGCAAGACTAATGATGCTTTCAGTGGAAGATGGAGGAATAACTCAGGCAAGCTGCAAACATGCAAGCTGTCAGTGTGATTCACGGAGTAATTACAGAATAATACAGTGTAAACTATTAGGCGATAATAACAATAAGTCAGGATTGACTCATCACTTTGAAAACTTGGGGCTGACAAACCTGCCTGTTTATTTGCTAGTTCTCAAAGTCTGTAAAACATATAATGTGAGCCAAGCCCAGCAACTGGATTCAAAAGAGACAGATCTATTATCCCTTTTTACATTAAACTGTGAGAAACCAGTGATGGGAAAATATACATGTAAGCAGTTAGGCTAATATCAGCACCAGCGTCCAGGTAAAATGATAATTGCCAGGTGCCTAAAACTCCCAGAAATGAGGTGCATTCAGTTCACTGAAAGATGAAAATAAAGCTAGGGCATGAAGCTGAACATGCTTTGTCCTAATTAAAAGGAAAATAGTAATAATAATAATATAATAATGATGATGATGATGATGATGATGAAGGCTAAAATTGCTGGAGTACCTATTATATGCCAGGTAATTTATATATGTTCCAGTCATATGAATTCTCACAAATTTGCAGGAGGGAAAGCTTAGTCTCATTTTTGGGTTGAAGAAACTGTGATTTCACTCATCTAAGTAGTGTAGCCAACGTGACAGTAAGTTAGAGAGATGAATTTCAAACTCAAATATGATGAGTTTCAAAGTCCGGGCATTTTCCACCATGCCAGGCTGGGTCCTAGGGACTGTAAGGGTGGAGTCAGAGAACTCATAAGCCTGGTTGACATACAAGAGAACCTATACTCTTGAGGGGCTGCAAAGGAAATACGGCATGTCCTGTGGCTGCCACCAAGATCAGCCAAGGGCATGGCAGAGCAGGTCCAAGCACAAGGCGGATCAGCCGAGAGGCTGTAGCCACATGTACATGAATGTGAGGGTGTCAGGATCAGTATTATTGATCAAACACTGTAGAAGCACCTAGGACTCGAGGCCACAAAGATGGATAAGACTTAGTCTCTACACTCAAGGGGCTCACAGTTCAGCCTCCAGCTCCCATCTCGGACACATGAGTGCTACATAGAAATAACAGATTCACAGAAGGAGGAAGAAGGAAGTCAGAGTCTCCTTTGAACAGAGATGACATTCGAGTGAAGCATTCGGGGATGATTAGGAATTTGCCAAGGAGAGAAAAGGAAGAGGGTAGAGACAGCAGCCTGAGCAAAGCACCTAGGCCCAAAAGTGCTGTGGAGTTTGGGGACGGGCACATACCAGTCTGCTGTGGCATACAGTCCTGCGTCTGCCCCCCAGGTCTGGAGCAAGTTCTGCTCGGGGCCTGGGAACCTTCCCGCATCCCAGGCTCTCTGTCCTTCAGGATAATTTCTGGATTATTTCAAAATTAAAAAAAAAACAGGGTTTATGATCCCTGTGTCTCTAGGTCAGTCACTTATTCTGCTGAGTCTCATTCTTCCTTCTGAGGAAAGGGCAAGGGGTGACGCTATGTCAAGTCGTACTGGAGCCTGAAGCAAAAAGAAACTTGTCGAATACTGATCTTGTCTTTATTTAAAATGTGGATTTCATGTTCATCGCGATTTTTTTGACATATATTTGATTTTTAAAAAGTACTGCACTAAAGCATTCTTTATCTTAGTTCCTGAAATTTTGGCATCCCTTCAATTTGGTACCAGCGGAGAGTGCCTCATTTGCCTCAGTCTCTAACCAGTGCTGAGAAGGGACTGAAATAGATGAGTGCCTAGTGTATGCTTTACAGAGATCCCAGGTGTCCTCACAGGGCCGTGTGCGGAGGCTCTCATTAGTCCCACTCTACAGGGGAGGCGAGGGAAGCCCAGAGAGGTTGAGTTGCCCAAGGCTGCATGTAATCAGGTGCCTAAAACCTGATGTCTGGAAAGTAATCAGTGTTTCTCAAGATTCTGTCACAGAGCTGTTCCTCTCTATCTCTCTCTCTTCCTTTCCTCCCTCCCTCCTTCTCTCTCTCTGGAGAGCTGGCTGGAGTCTGACCGATTCTACAAAGCCATGCCCATTTGATTGTGGTGGAACCTGTCAGACAGGAGGGAATGGGGCTTCTGGTGACTGATACAAAAAGGAACCACATGGTCAGATTTGTCAATGTATTCATGGCACAGAAGAGCCAGGAAGACTCTGAATTTAGACAAATGACCTTGGTTCTTGAGACAGAAATATTTCTAGAGTAGAGAAGGGCGATTCATCAGGCTGCCTGGACTGGATGGAAATATCTCCTGAGAACATCCAGCTCCCTTTTAATTTGGGGCTCTCCAAGCACCCTCCAGAGCTAGCTTTATGCTCTTTAGGTGTCCTGCCCTCTCACAGAGGGCTGTGGGAGACAAGTGGCCCCAGGCACCCATCAGGCCTAGACTCGATTTCCACTGTACATGAGCACAGTGGCACTCTCATGAGGCAGCAGCAACAGAAGCAAACATTGCTTGGACTCTGAAGTTTCACAGACTTGGGTTCAAACCCTGACTCTGTCACTTAACAAAGTAATGACAGCTAGCATTTGTTGAGTCCTGTCTGGGCCACTTTGTATGCATCAGCTCATTGAGCCTCACGTGATTCTACATTTTACAGATGTGGAAACTGAGGCTCTAAGAAGTTTTGTTGCCCAAGGACAAACTATAGTTAGTAGCAGAATCTGAATTCTCACCTAGGGTGGTCTGACTCCAAAGTCCTTGCTGGCCTCCCTCCACATCATGTGACCAGGGGCAGGTTACTTTACTTTTTTGAGCCACAGTCGCCTCCATTGTTCAAAGGGGCTAGTGATGCTGTCAGCATTCTTGTGAGGATTGAATGAGCTATTTCATTTGAACACCTATTAGATGTTTGCTCTGCTCCTAGCCCTGTGCTGTTAGCCCTGGACGATGCAAATGTTACCACGGGGATGTCATGGAAGATTAGGGAGCCAGGGAGTAAGCAAGGATAGCAGCATCCTGTGAGGAGCACATGGCAGAGGAGAGGGCTGGCCCGACAAGGAGGAAGGGTATAAGTGGGAGAATCAAAATGGCTTCCTAGAGGAGGTGACATCCAGCTTCGGTTTGAAAGAATCAGGGGCAGATAATTTCAGGCGGATTGGAGCACCATGTGGAAATCAGAAGCAAGAAGGAGCAAAGCATGTGTGTGCGGGCATGGCTACAAGCAGCATGGCCAGAGCAGGCGTTCTCACTGGGAGGAATAACTGATAAGGGCGAAAAGAAGTTCTTGGAGAGGAGAGTGAAAGGTCTTAGATATTTCAATGGTTTGTGTCCTACTAATATCTGCGATATTAACATTTCTTGAGCAGATAAGGAAAAATGTCTGAGAAGGTTCTGTAGGCTACAATGAGGATGAACCTTGAGGATACTATGCTAAGTGAAATGTGCCAGGCACAAAAGACAGATGCTGTACAATTCTCCTTCTGTGAGGTACCTAGAGTAATCAAATTCATGGAGGCGGGAGGTAGAATGGTGTTGGCCAGGGGCTGAGGGAGGGGCAAGTGGGGAGTTAGTGTTTAATGGGTATAGAGTTTCAGCTCTGCAATGAAAAATTCTGAAGCTTGGTTGCACAACGATGTGAATATATTTAATACTACTGAACTGTACACTTAAAAATGGTTTAGATGGTCAATTTTAGGTTATCATTTTTACCACAATAAATATTTTTTTAATTAAAAATAGAAATAAAAAGAAAACATCCATAGAGAAAAAGGCTGAGAAGCACCGAGCTAGAGCAGGGTGTTGGGGGGAGGTGGCAGGTGGGTACCTAGAGATGAGGCTGGGAAGGTGAGCAAGGTCAGGCCTACAAGATCTTGGATCTTGTGTTCAATGGACTAGAGTTTCAGTCCTACAGGTTTAAAGTCAGCAAACTTTCTCTGTAAATACTTTTGGCTTTGTGGTTCATATGGTCTACTCAAGTCTGTTGTCATAGAGCAAAAGCAGCCATTGATGATATGCAAATGAATGTGTGTGGTTGTGTTCCAGTAAAACTTTATTTACAAAGACAAGGGCATCTGGATTTGCCCTGTGGGCCATAGTTTGCTTAAGACTCCTGCTCTGTCCCTGGAAATGTTTACTCAAGAGATCAATTTGCATTTTAAGAAGCCATAGTCATCTAGGCAAAGACTGAATTGGAGAGAGTGGTGTATGTAAGGGGCCCAGCCCAGCCCAGCACAATGCCCTACCCTCAGGAAGGCTGGGGCCCTTTCCTCCCCTCATGCCAGGCAGTGTATTTTGAGTGCAGGTAGGATAAAGTCATCTATCTGGGGTTGCCTCCTCTTTTTGACCTTGTACAAATCCAAGGCTGTAATGGCTCCCCAGCTCCTGACATCCCTGGAAGGTAAGAGATGTATGTGTCTCTTTAAGATCTTTTAGCTGCATTGAGAAGAGATAGAGCCAAATTTGGAACTGGCGACACTCAAATGGGTATCTGATATTTCGCTGTAGGTCATCTGTTAGCACAATCTGCCCCTCCACACACACATCCTGCATTTCATAGCTTTGATTCATTAACTTCAACTTCTGGAATTGCAGGTAACACTCAGAGTTGCATTTTAAGCAGACAAGGATGACTGCTTTAAAATTGGCCCCTCTACAAAGGTTAATATTATAAATGCATCTTAAATGCCTAATACATAACCAAATGCCACAAATATGGAAATGTCAGCAACGTTAAAACTCAGAGTGCAAGAAAAAAAATCGCTCACCTTTGCTTTCTGCTGTATTTTATGAAGGTCTATGCTGCTAAATCAGACAGCTGACTGGACTGGAAAAATGTCTTCAACTCCCCTTGTGACCAGTGGGCAGTGCCTGGGGCCAGAAAGGAAAGGACCAACACCGTCCCACCCTATGCCCACCGGCGCTACAACTAGGGGATGGGAAGGATGACTGTTAAGGGCCTGTCTCCTAATCTGCTAGAGTATTGGCTTCCCCAGATGCTGAACAGACATGACGGTAATTATTCTCGCCCTGCTCACGTTACCTAGAAAGTTCAGAGAGTCCGTAATTAAGTATGAATCCACTATCGATGTTGGATACTGCTATTTTTTCTAAATCAGTGCTTGGCATGCAGCTAATGCTTAGTAAATATTCACTGAATGAATGTTTCTTCTCTTTCCATTCATCTTTTTTCTTCCCAAGGTCTACAAGGTCTCTAGGTTGGCTAAGGTTAGTTTACACAGATGTTAAAATTTCAGGTATGACCTCCCCGAGGTACACTTGTGTTTTCTAAGATTCGAAGGAATAAATATCTAATAGTGAAATATTAAAGTATATTAATAGTCCAGGGAGGGAAGCATTCATGATCCTCAAATTAGACTGCAGAGGAGGTTCCTCACTCATCAAACTAGCTCTATAGTGTTTGTGTGTATGTGTGTGTGTGTGTGTGAGTGAATATGCTCATGTGTGTATGAATAGCTAAGCCAGGGTCAAGACTAGAATCATGAGTATATGTATGTGTGTATGTATGTGTGCCTGTATGTGAATGAATATGTGCACATGTGTGTGCATGGATAAGCCAGGGCCAGGACTAGAATGAAACACGTGAAGTGCCCAGGGGGCATCATTTAAGGAAGCACTCACTCTCAGATACGAACCCTGTACTTGCAAGACCCCAGGAGTGAGCGTTTCCTTAAATATTGTGTCTGGTGCCTCATGTTGCCTCACCCTGGTCCCAGCTTTGGGATATTCATATGTGTGTAGGAAAGGGGAGTCGTTTAAAATGTGGTCATGAGGAAGAGCCAATACTCTTGTCCTAAAGAACATTCCAAACCAAAGATAGATTTCCTTAAATTTTGGATTTTGGGGGGAATCTTTAAGGTCATCCGATACAATAGCAATCAAATGTTAATATGTATCAGAATTGCCTGGGGAGAGCTGGTTAGACCTCTAGATTCCCATGCCCCTCCCAAGATTCAGGGCTGGGGACCTTGAGTCTGCATGCATGCTCCATATACCTACTCCTCAATTCAGGTAATTCTGATGCGGGTTATACAGACCACTCACTGAGAAACTCATAATTATAGGGACCATGTGATTCATAATACAAATCAGGTCACTTTTGAGAGGGAAAGGAATCTGTGATAGTTTAAATCAGAGGGTGGCAATCTTTGCCTGTTTTTGTAAACAAAGTTTATTGAAATACAGCCATGCCCATTGTTTATATATTATCTATGGCTGCTTTTAAACTACAGAGGCAGAGTTGAGTCGTTACAACAGAGACCACATGGCCTGCAAAGTGTAACATATTTACTATCTGGTTCTTTATGGAAAGTTTCCAATGTCTGGTTTGGATGATTGTTCAGCAAAATGTACCCCCACTCATCCTTTCCTCCTGTGGGCAGAGTGTGCCTCTCCATATGGTTGATGTTGAGTGTAGCCATGTCTCTTACCTTGGGCGATGGGATGTTAGAGGACATGCTGTGGACTTGCATTATGGGGCTTGCTTTCTTGTTATTCTCTCATTTCAACAAGAAGAACATGTCCTGTCCAGCTTGCTGGCCCGTGGGGAATGAAGGACATGTGGGGCAAAAGCAGACCTAACTCCACGTGGAACTATGCCCAGTAGAGCCCACCCAAGACCAGCCAACCCCAGCCTATCTACAGACTCGCGAACGAGCATAACTGGTTGTTGTTTTAAGCCATTGAATTTCGGGGTGGTTTGTCAAGAAGCATTATTATGGTAATAACTGATTGATACAGAGACACTATTAATAATTATTCCAGGTTTGCAGGCGTAACCTGGGTATGGCTACCTTAATTGTAGTTTAATCATCCCCCTTTCACTTAGAAGAAAGATGAGGCCCAGAGGGGTTAGGATTTGACCCAGTGAATTATGGGCAATGCCCAGATATCTGATTGCACTGCATCATTCAATATAAGGTGTGGATACACAGCTGATGAACCTCTAAAGAGAGGTGCTTAGTGGTCCTTGGGATAAAATGGAGTGAGCACAGGGAGAAATGGGTTAAATTGGGGATTTGCCTTAGCTGCTGATGCCTCTTTGATAGAGTGCTGAATAAAGGCCTGCTTCAGACTGCCACCTCTTGGAATTAATACCCCCATCTACTCCTGAGCAAATAAATAGCAAGAAAAATGCAACTAAAGGGAAGTAGCAGCAAGAATAATTACACAGTAGTCACATATTTTGATTCAAACTTAATGTTGCTTAGCAGAAGAAAATGTGTTGTGAATAAACAGAGATCAATTCATGCCACTGTCAAGTGGCAGGTGACATTAGCTGAAAAATGGCCTTAAATCCTTCTGAGAGCATCAACAGTTCCACTCCCATGTGCAGCAGGCCAAGGGCTCTCTCTGGGGTGTCCCCTGTGAGGACATTAACAAAGTGGAAGGAGCCACCACCTGTGAAATCCTTACTCTGGTGCTAGGGATTTAAACTACAAACTGGCTTTTTTTTGGAAAGGCATGTGCACAAGTGAGTGAGTCTGTGTGTGTGTGTGTGTGTGTGTGTGTGTCTCTGTGTGTATGTGTGCGCGCTTATAGGCATGTGTGTGTGTGTGTCTGTGTGTGTGTGTGCGCGCGCTTATAGGCTCCATTGACCAAGGCTATGTGTGTGATTGTTTCTGTAAGGGTGTGGTCCTTACGTATGTGTTCATGTGTACGTACATGGTGTTGTGGTGTGTGTGTGTGTGTGTGTGTGTGTGCGTGTTCCCTGTTGTCTGACATTGTTAGGATCCCTCCCTCTGCTTGCCTGTTGCCCTATATCTATAGCCTGGCTGCTCCTGGGGAAGTCAAATGACTGTCTTACTCTCCATTGACTGATTAAATCTACATTAAGACTGTAAGTGATCATTAAGTCTCAACTAAGCCTTTCTTCCCAGATATGTCACAGCTCTGGTATGGGGACTTGTAGGACATGGAGGTGATTGCCCTTGATGCAGCCCTGCCCAATCACTTCTGCTTATCTGAGGATGGTAGAGCTTCTGGGCAAAGCTCAGTTCCTCTCCATAGCTCCCACTCCTGCACCTCATTAATTCTAGACTGAGTCTGCCTCTATGGCTTATACCCGTGATGCTGTTCCATCATCCCCTTCTTGGGGACCAGGACAGAACCGGATGGGCTGGGCAGGAGGGATGTTGGATGGGCCTAAGATGCTACTCAGAGGGACCAGAGTTCATCTATCCAAGGGGCACAAGCAAAGTGTAGCCAAATCATTGAGCCAAGGTGAGCATTCAGAAGTAGCTTAAGCAGCAAGTCTGAGAGGTAAGAGGGAGGCTGAAGCTAGCCAGATACCAATCTATGAGCAATCCAAATACGGGCAGGAAAGAGGGCAAGCAGGTAAGACAAAAAAAAAAAAAAGGCTGTGAACATCTCTGAGGGGCCAGAGTCTAGAGGGGTCCTGTCCAATCACCCAGGGCTGCTAACATGTTCAGGGCTGGAGCAGGCAGAGTACAAGAAGCTTTCCTTGGAAAGGTCATTGTTTCTTCAAGCACTCATAGAAACCCTATGTTTCCTGCTCCCAAATTTCTCCAGTGCAGTTCTGTGCTTTTTAACAGATTCCACTGGCCACTCCAAGAATTCATTCAACTTCCCTGGACATTTAATTTCCTCCAGACAGTAGGTCTAGACATTACCAAGCCACTCCCTTGACACTTGTCATTGACTGCCTTACCACATTACTGATTTTTGCACGTGTCCAAATCTTAGCTCTCCCACCAGACTGAAAGCTCCCTTGGTACAGGATGCTGTCTGCTGCGTCTTCCCCTTCCCTCTGTGCTGTACATTTGTATGTACTCAAGCCATCACTTCTGACTGGTGAGTTGATGTAGCTGTCAGTCTTATAAAACCTTTCGTCCATGAGACACATTTGGCTTCAGCCATTTTCCCTCCCTGTGCATTCTCCAGTTTCAAAATTCTGTGCCTGCCTCTACCCACAGCCCACAGGCTCAGTACTGCTAAGTTCTTGAGCCAACTCAGCCTCCTCCCTCGAACTCATTACCACCAGCTCACTATTTCCAGATGTGCACATTCAGATGTGATTGGAGCTCTTCTCCATGTAAGAGTCATGGATGGATCCCTACAGAGTCCCCTGAAGAGTCACTGTGCCTTGGTCCACACATTCCCCTCTATGTCTGGACTGTCCTTTATCCTTCTCTGTTTTGTAAATGTTTATTATTCAAGACTTGGATTAGCCATCAACTCCTCTGTGAAGCCTTCCCTGATTCCGCCAGGCTGAGGCTTGTGCTCCAGACTCAGTCTGCCCATAGGGATTTGTTCATGCCTCATGATAGCACTTAGCATATCATGATGTCAAAATCAGGTTAGATGTCCAACTTCCCTACCAGACAATTAATTCTTCCAGGGCAGGGACCATGTCTCAGTCATCTTTGTAGCTCCCCACCCCCATTCCCCCAATGCCTCAGACATAGCGGGTTCTCAGTAAAACTTTTAAATGACTCTTTTGACCAGTTGCCAAGGAAGATGTAAGCCCCCTGAGGCAGGTAGGGCAGGGCAGAGAGAGAAGCAGGTGCTGGTTTTCAGGTTGTCAGTGACAAGAATGTTCAGTGCTAAGTAATGAGGACTATTCCTGCAGTAGCACCAGACACGTGCAGGCTGGCAGCTGACAGTCACCGTAACCTGGCAGGCATATGGCATCAGGAAGGCCTGGAGCAGATAACAATTTTGAAACACAACCGTAATAGAGAAAGAACCTGGTTAGAAGAACCGCATTAGAATCCTGATCTGGCCACTTAACACTGTGTGACCCTGAGCCAAAGATTTGATTTTCCTTGGCCTGTTTCTTTGTCAATTGGAGATAGAAATCCCTGTCTCATAGGGTTGGAATAAAGGTTAAATGAAACAATATGTTTAAATAATGGTCACAGGCCTTCCTTGACTGTAGTAGATCTCTCTGTGGTCTGTCTTCCCACCTAACCCTATTCACACGTTTCTCATGTTGTTAACTTACTACTTCACGAATACATTTCTTAAGGTCTGGTTGGTGAGTAGATGGGACATTCTTTGAGAACACAGACCAGGTCTCAGCTCTATATTCTTGCTTCTTGCACGTATGGGTGCTAACATATACTTGAATGAATGAATCATCAAAAAATGAATAAAAATTCTTAATTGTGGGAGTCATGCCACTATGTATGTAGCAAATCCTTGTTCCTTTAGGGCTGAGGACAGCAGCTTGAATTAGCACACCACAAGAAGTTTTAAGGCAAAACAGAAAAAAACCTTTTAAAAAAAGAACTTTCCAATTAAGCCACCAGAACTCCTGACTACCAAAGTGTTTCCAGATAGAAAAGGGAGACTCTTGAATATAGATAAGGCTCATTTGTAATTAGTAAGTGTCCATTTGCATTCAAATGCAGTAAGGTACCCAAGTTCTTAAAAAGAATCTGTCCTCTGAAGAAAGCTAAACTTTATCCTTATAATTTTAGAGATCAGCAATTTTTCTTTTGGTGACATTTTTTTTGTGTGTGTGCATTCCTTCAACAAATATTTGTTGAGCCCTTATTCTGGGTCAGGTACAATTCTAGGCACTGAGAACATAGCAGTGAGTAAGTCAAGGTGCCCTGTTCTCACACATATTATGATCTAGTGAGGGGAGATCGTTTATAAAGAAACAAACAAACGAAAAGAATAGGAATGGTAAATATGGAGGAGAGATTTAAAACAGTGATATGCTCATGAACAATTGGGTAACTACTTCTGATTGGGTGGTCAGACCAGGGTAGAAAGAATTCTAAACAGAAAGCAGAGCTGGTGCAAAGTCCCTGGGGTGGAAAAGAGATTGGTATATTCAAGTAGTGGACAAGAGGAAGAGTAACACA
The DNA here is from genome assembly GCF_000325575.1 of Pteropus alecto. Lineage (NCBI taxonomy): Eukaryota > Metazoa > Chordata > Mammalia > Chiroptera > Pteropodidae > Pteropus > Pteropus alecto. The sequence continues at coordinate 17,064,641 of NW_006443570.1, read as the reverse complement.
AATGAAATTGGAGAGGAAGGTGAAAGCTGAATCATGTAGGTCATTGTAATCCTTGGGGAAAGAATTTAGATTTTGTTTCAAGTGCAATAGGCGGGTTTAAGCAGAGGAGTGACATGGTCTGATATATGCCTTTAAAAATATATACCTTTGGCTTCTGTATGGAGAATGGATTTTAGGAACCAAGAATGGAATTCAGAGACTAATTAAGAGGTTATTTTAATAGTGTGATGAGAAATGGTGGTGGCTTGGAGGAAGGTGATAATAGCAGAAGTGGAAACATCGAGACATGTATATACATTTCCCAATGTACTTTGAAATTAAATAAACGCCTCTGTTGATCGATTGTTGGGTAGAGGTAGCAGTGAGTCAAAGAGAAGAATAAAGGTAAATTCCAAGATTTTTGGCTTGTGATAGGGTGAACAGTGGTGGTATTTTCTGAGATGGGGAAGAACTGAGGGTAATAATCCGGGATTTTCTCCATGTGTGCATGTGCGTGTGCACGTATGTGAACATGTGTGCACATGTGATTGAGTGATAGGGACAGTGGGGATTCAAAGTTTTGCTCTGGCCGTCTAAGTTTAAGATGCCTGCAGACACCCACACGGAGATGTCAAAAAGGCCATCGGATATTTGCACCTTGAGCTCTGAGAAGTGATTAAAGCTGGAAATACAGATCTGGGAGTTATTTGCATACGTTAGCAAGGGAAAGAAATGTAGAGAAAGAAGAGAAAGAGACCCCAGACAGAGCCCTGAGATACTTCGATATTTAGAGTTTCAGCAAAGAAGGCACAACTGGCGAAGAAGAGCAAGACGGAGAGACTATGAGTGAGAGTGAGCTGTCATGGAGGCCAAGAGAAGGAAAGGATTCCGGAAAGAGGCGGAAAGGAAAAGTGTTAATTTCAGCAGTGTGAGAACAGATGAGTGACAGTCCAATGGGGCAAGCAGTGGCTTTGGCAGGAGGCCAGGCAGTGTCCTGTGCTGGTAGGGCTGCGCGTGTGATCAGCATAGGTTGAAAAAGACAATGTGAGGCAGAAACACGGACAGCTATAGGCACCTTTATTCAAAAGGAAGTTTTTCTGTGAAGGGAAACAGAGTAGAGCAGTGCCCGAAGGGTTAATGGGGGCTTGCGTGCTGCCAGTAGAAGATCTGAGAACAAGTTTATATATCGAGGGAAATGATGTTGGTGGAAGGGAGCCATGGAAGGTGCAAGGGAGGTGAAACTGAATTGCGGAAGTGAGCACAAGAGGAGGGGCGGCCTTTGAAAGAGGCAGGGACACTTCATCTGTAGGAGCGAGAGGAAAGACAAAGAAGATGGGTTCAGAGCAGCATCTTTTCAGAGTGGAAATCTGAGAGTGTCTATCTAGTTACATCTAATCGTACTCAAGCATGAGATAAGGACCATGGCTGTTGTGCATACATATGTGCATGCGTATTTTGGGGGGAAGGATGTAAGAGTTTTGAATAGGGAGTAGAAGATGTGAAACAGTTATTTCGAAGAATAGGCAAGTGAACTTGGAGAATATAGTAAGATAGCCAGGCGACAATGAGTGCCTGTTTGAGATCTCCGGCTGTGAATTTAAAGTTGGACGTGTGTTTCTGCATTGGCAACTTGGAGCAGGTGGAGAGTCAGATCTAATTATGCACAGGGCTTTCCCTGGGAGGTAAGAAGAGACAGAGGTGGCAAAGGACTTACAGGTGTTTGGTAGAGTGATTATAGTGACAAAGGATGCGATGAAAGAAAGATTAAGAGAGAACTGAGGACTGGAGGGGATGACTGGGGGTGAGAAGTGGTAGGGTCATCTATTCAGAAGCCTTGATGAGCTCACAGAATTGCTGGAGCCTGAGCACTGGCACGAGTGAGCCGGTAGGATAAGAGGGGATACTTAAAGTCACGAATTCTCAAAGGTGGTGCAACTGTGGGTGATGATAAAGTCAAGCTCGTGACCGTGTCGCTGGGAAGCTGACGTAGGGCAAAAAATTAATTACTGGAAAAAATGAGGTCAAGAAACTCAAAGGCCAAGTGCTAGATGACCCACCCATGGGGATTCTGCAGTTACTGTGCGTGAGGATAGAAGTGTTAGAGGAGACACAGGGAGACAGATACTGACTGAGGTCAGGGCAGTAAGAAGGGCTAGCTAGCTAGCTGGTGTTCAAGGCTGCACTAACCTCCAGGAAGCTGTGTGTGTGTGTGTGTGTGTGTGTGTGTGTGTGTGTGTGTGTGTGTGTGTGTAAGTAGGGAATCTACATGGTTAGGAGGCAGCACTTGGGAGCTAAAAGAGCTACCCCACTTTCAGCCCTTAAGAATAGGTAGAGGTACAGGTGAAAGTGTTGAAATGGGCTATTGTTAGGGTGAAAAGGTGAAGAAAATATTCAGAGAAGGGTTGTAGTTGTTGGGATGCTCCTACCCATAGATTGTGAGCTCCTGAGGGCACCACACAGGTGGAGAGGGCTGGGACAATGGGTGAGATTAGGGGCTGTGCAGAGCAGTAAGGGGGTGAGGTTCTGTGATGAGGGACACCAAGAGGGCTTGGGCTTTTAGGGGAGACTGAGCCGAAGAGGTTGTGGGCCGGATAGAATTAGCCCGATGGTCTTTTGGGAGAAGGTGGGTTCAAGTTGGACTCTCTTCTCCTGAGGTTTCATGGTGGTGGTCTACGGGGTGGGTTTAGGTGGTACCTTGTTTAAGAATGAACTAGATCTAGAGTAGGAATGTCATGTGTCCCCAGGCCAGGCCACTGAGGTAAATAAGAGAACCAGGCCAGAACTTGGGGGAACAGGCCAGAACTTGGGGGGACCAGATCTGTGCTTTTCAATCTCCAATATGCAAACAAAACACCTGCGGATACTGTTAAAGTGAAGATTCTAATTCGATAGGTCTGGGGTAGAGCCCGAGGGTCTGCAATTCTAACAAGCTCCCAGGTAATGCTCACACTTCTGATTCAGGGACCATACTTTGAGTAGTGAAGACTGAGGAGTCTATGGTCTGCAAAAGGCAGCAACTCTTTCTCATCTGTACCTATTAGTGTCATATGAGAATGAAGACTCACTATCGTCCTGTCTTCTGATTTTTTAAAAGAAGCCAGAAATCTGGATTTTTATGTAAAATTGTCGCATTTACAAATATTGGTAAATAATTTTAAAAAAATTATGAAAAAAGTTGGTGGGCCAAACAAAACATGCATCGAATTCCACTTAACATCAATGTGTGATATCCAATGAAGAGGGACTGGGGCAGGATGGGGAGTGGGGAAGCGGCGAACTAGGAGTCAGCTTTTCTGGGTCATACAATTGGCTCTGCCTTTGGCGCTAGAGGTTACAGGTCATACAGTATTTGAAAGTTGAAAAGCAGTTTTCCAGGCACCTGGGCAGACGTATGTTTCTGCCAGGCTGTGTTCATTCCAATCTCTACAAAAAAAGTTTTTCTTTCTGTTTCCCTCATGTAGAACGCCCTCCACCTGTCCCTGCTCCCACCTCCCAATCTATCCTACTGGCTTCCAAAGTGGTTTAGGTGATGAAGCACCTGAAGTCTCAGTTTTCTGTGTGAAATGCCATAAAATATTGACATATTTAATTCTATCATCCAGACCTGGAACCATTTTTCTAGCAGGAAATATGGCCATATTATATGTAGGCAGGTCTCTGCAACTCAAAAAAGAATAATCACAATAAAATATTTTGAACAAAAACACATTACTGGTTTCCCATTGGCATTCATTTCCGCTTGTCATTCTCTGTGTCACCTACAGCACTCACTAGCGGCCAAGTGGTAGCAGGCATCCAAAGTTTAAGAACAGTTTATTAGAAAAAAATTCTCTCCATTAAGGTAATTTGTTCTGGGAATTGAAACATTTCTTACTCCATTTTAGTGGGGAAATCCTTTGAGCCTGTGGATGTTAGTGTCCCAAGCAAGAGTGGGCTGAAAATTTGCCCCAGTCTCATCCATTCTGTAAAGTCTAAAGAAGATTCACCTTCTCTACAGAGTCTTCCCAGATTCTGCCTGCTCCTCTTCATCACCCTCATTGTGGGCGTGTTGTATTTGCCCCAGTCTCATCCATTCTGTAAAGTCTAAATGAAGATTCACCTTCTCTACAGAGTCTTCCTGGGTTCTGCCTGCTCCTCTTTATCACCCTCATTGTGGGCGTGCTGGGTCCAAAACATACAGTTAATCCCTAGTTATATGCTGTCTCAGATGAATGTTGCACGTGTCTGTCCTGCTGCCCAGCTGTAAGCTCACGAGGGCTGGGACTGTGACTTACACCTCTGCTGAGCCAGCAAAGAGCAGCTGCAAGAAATACTAAATTGCTAACTTTTCTCTGCATCTCAGGACTTTGGCAACTCCGAACCGCCCATGAGTCACAGAAACACTAGAATCTGATGATGTTATAGCTCCTCTCTGCAAAAAAAGTTGCCCACCTAGATGAGATTTCACCATCGTATTGGAGGTGTGGGGAAGGGAGGCGGCGTTCCTTTAAAATCTCCAAATCTCCCTTGTTCCTACTATAGGGACTCTCTACTTTCCTTGTAGTGCTGAAAACAGCATAGACTGCTGTCAGGAAGCTCTGGGTTCAAATTTTAGTCCCATTACTTGTTAACTACGACTTGACAAAGTACTCAAGTTTTTTAAGCCTTACTATGAAAACCAGGAAAATGAAGCTAATACTAAGACCCCATCATTGAGCTAGCATGGGCGGGTTCAGTTACAGTTAGTCCCCCTCCACCCCTCTCCTCTCCGCCTGCATGCCCCTCCCCATTTCCAAGGACCCACTGGCTCTCCGTGACTGACTGGGTGTTTGGACACTGTGACCTGCTCCACTGCAAATGGAAGGGCAAGGAGATCGAAGCTGGCTTTAAACTCTCCCTTCCACATGCTCCTTTTTTTTTTTTTTTTTTAAGCTGCTATACGAAGCCATTCAGAAAACATTAGCCCCCAGGTCGAGATATTTTTACACGGGTCTAATGATTCTGTATCCTCTCTTCATCAGTCTTGTCCCTGTTTACATGCCCGCCCCACACCCCCACCAAGGCACAGAGCTTACTTTTCTCCCCAGGGGATCCTCCTTCCAAGTGAAACCCTATCTCTCAGCAGCGCTCTCATACATGCTGAAGCCTCCTATTTCCCTGCCACCAAGCTGTTCCCGTGATTACAAAATGTTTGATTGTGAAGCATGTCGAAATGCATTTATAATGCAACTTTATTTCTTAAAGAAAATTTCCATGAGAAATCAAAGTCAAGGAAGGCTGGCACCCTGCATTTATGATCTTTGAGCATTTTAGAGTTTTTCGGAGGATTTCTTTATCCTTGCACTCAGAGTGCGGGAGGGGGTAGACATGGAGGTGCTGGGGAGATGATGAGTGAGGAGTTGGGGCATCTGGGATTGGGACCTGCTCTTCACCAGCTGATAGACTATGTGACCAGCAGCGAGTCCGTTGACAATTAGGTCCTTAAAACCATCTTCTTCCTCCTGCAGTACTTTTCTAGTGCCTCCTCCTCAGTCTCCTATATGGTCCTCCTTCTAGGCTTTGTCCTGTGCCCTCATCTCTACTCTTTCCACTCCCTGGGTTAGCGCCTCCTCTCCCACGGCTCCCACCACCCCTACCCAACCCCCCCACCCCGCCAAGGATACCTCCTCAGTCTCTATCTGAAACTTTCAGCTTTATCTACCTGAACTTCTAACTTTATCTCTATATGGACATTATGCAGGTACCTCAAAATCAGCACATCCAGAACCTCGCACATAATCTTTCCTGCACCCCTCTCTTTCTCCTAGGTTACCCATCTCCTAGATTACTAGCCCCCATCTTCGCAGAAACAACAGGCCAGAAATCTTGGAAATGTCATATCTGACCCCTCCATCACCATCTATCCAACACACACTCAACCAGAGTGTGAGATGCTTTGGTATCTGCCCACTGTGCTCCATGGCTGCCTGATCCCAGAGAGGCCCTTCTTACCCTTTGCTTGGACCCTTCCAGAACTCTCCTTTCTAATCTCTTCTACCCATGGCAGCCAGCTTTTCCTACCTTCCATTCACTTCTACTCATGGCAGCCAGCTTTTCCTACCTTCCATTCACTTCTACCCATGGCAGCCAGCTTTTCCTACCTTCCATTCACTAATGTTCTGTAAAATGGGAACATTTAGAGCAGATGATGTCATAAGACCCTTCAGCCTATAGATCTTTGATTCAATTATTGTCCGTTTAATTCCATTGTTCAAAACCCTGCAATAGAGCTTTGCCTCTGGATTCTTTCCTCTTCTCCAAACCATCCTCCAACCATTTCCAGAGGGAAATTTCCAAGACTGGAAGAAATCCTGTGAAGCCCCCATGGCTGATTCCTGCCTGCCTGCCTCTCAACACTTCAGCATGAGCTTTCAGTTCAAGGTACATCTCGATGCTCGGCAGTTCCTCACACTTACCAAGGGGTTTTCCTGCATGCTGTGCATTTCCTCTTCTAGCTGTTGGAATTTCTTCTTTCTCCTCCTTTCCTACTCTTTTCCTCCCCTTCCTCTTTTCTTCTCTTTCCTGGGGAACTTGTCCTTATTTTTCGAGGACTAGGTCAAGCCTCACCCTTCCTCTAAAACCGAGCTAATGGCATTTATACCTCTGCCTCCCGACACTTACACATCTGCCTCCCCACTGGATTTGGAGCTCATTTAAAGTCTTGATACTGCATTCCCAGAGCTCAGCCCAATGCTGACATAAAAGATAAGTTCAATAATTACATTATGAGATCATACAGTATTTCTCTTTCTTTGCCTGACTTATTTCACTTAGCATAATATCCTCCAGGTCCATCCATGTTGTCACAAATGAAAAGACTTTATTCTTTTTTTTATAGCTGAGTAACATTCCATTATATATATGTACCACTTCTTCTTTATGCAATCGTCTATTAATGGGCACTTAAGTTGCTTCCACATCTTGGCTATTGTAAATAACACTGCAATGAACATAGAGGTGCATAGATCTTTCTGAATTAGTGTTTTAGATTTCTTTGTAATTGAATGTCTCCCCAAATCCATGAAATAACATCTATTCTTTTTATTTTGGAATTTAAGACTCTTTCCATTCTAGACTCATCTATTGTTAGCTGTTTGCCTTAAAGCACTTAAGCCAACTGCACCATTCACCCTTCTATAATCATGCCTTGAACACACTCATAGCCATGGTGGAACCTTCTGCTCTCCAACTTCCACTCCCTCTCATGTCTATACCTTATCTGTTCTTCAAGGCCCAGCCAAATGTCACTTCTTCTTTTTCTTTATTCCTGAACCAGGAGTGACCTCCTCTTCCTAGGAGTTCCAAAGGACTTTGAACCATTTTTATGGTTCTTAGCATTTTAGGCCTGGGAATAGAGTGGTATGGTCAGCTTAACTTACATGTTAATCACTTGCTTTTCAGGACACTCTGACCATGTACAGGGCCTCCATCAAGGTTATACTCATCATGTGTACCATGGGGCTGTTCGAGACTCTCCCAGTGATGGCCCGGGAGCATCTTTAAATTCGTTCATCCCCATCTCTCCATCCCCACATCAATCCCCTCGTGGAGAGCACACCATCTCTCACCTGGACCATGGCAATAGCCTTCTTACTGGTCTTCTCATTGCCATTACAGCCAGTGTGAACTTCTATCTGTACAAACCTGACCAAGTCACCCTCTGCTCAAAATCCTCAGTGACTTCCCATTGTTCTTGGAATAAAGGCAGAAATCCTCCACAGGGTCTGTGCCCCCTCTCTGTCCATCCCCATCCCCATCCCCAGCTGTGCTGCCCTTCTAAGAGCTCTGGATTCCTTCCCACTCAGGCCAGGCTGTTCCACTGCAGAGAACATTCTCCTCTTCAGCTTTCCCTGGAAGGCCTGCTGGGTCCCTACCTGTCCTTCTGACCTCCATTCACATGTCACTCCTTCTCCTGGCTCCCACCATGACGTCGGCCCCCCTGGTTATACATTCAGCACTTACTACAGTTTGTCAGCCTCCTGCAATGATGATTTGGGGTAGAGGCCATGTCTTTTTATTCACCACTGTCCTTTCTTCCTTCCTCTTTCCCCACACACGTACATCCAGCTTAGTGTTCAACAGAGCAGGTTCTCAGGACATGGATGCTGGTATGTGCGTGTTGCCCATAACAGACTGGGAGAAGATCTGCGAGCAGTAAAAATGTTGTGTAGGTGTCTATGTGTGTGAGTATGTGTATCTCCAGAGTTTTAGTTGGTGGCAGATAAAACAAAAAGCACCAAAGCCCACGAATACAAATTTGAGAAGCAGAAGTGGAGGAGAAGTCTGGGGCCAAAGCTCCTCTGAGTGGAAAACAGGATAAGCTAGTGCTGAGGGCTCCATTGCAGGTTGTCCCAAGAAATTTCCTGTGGTAGGAGTTGTTATTGGGCACTGGAGCAGGATAAGTTGGGGCTTTAAAGTCTTGAGCTTCTTCCTCCAAGGTGTGCCTTCCATTCTTTACATGCACAGCTTTTAAGATTGTAAATTATTTGAATGTAGGGACTGTATTTTATCTATCTTGGTTTCCTCTGCTCCCATAACAGCTCTTGACTAGTAGAAATTTCACAACTGTTTGCTGAATTGAATTTATCCTGATCCCAGCCTGAGCCCTGTTGAGTCATTCATTCGTTCAACATTTACTGCACACTTTCTGTTCATTTATTCATTTAGCATTTATTGTACACTTACTGATTGCCAAGCATGGGACTGCAATTGTGAAAAAGGCAGTCAAGTTTCCTGTGTAGTCAGAGTTTACGGTGTAGAGGGAATCAGATGATATGATCAGTGCTGGGTTTGGAAAGATTAGGAGTCAACGGGATCCCAGAGAAGGTGAAACTAAACTAGACCTGGGGTAGGGGTAGGGATCAGGGGTGGCTTCCTAGAGGAAGTGATTTCTAAGATGAGACCTGACAGATGAGCAGGAATCAGCCAGGAGTGGGGGATAAGCACAAAGAGTATTTGGGACAGAGAACAAGCATATGTAGAGGTTCAGAGAATTCCACATCATTCACCCATTCACTGTGACAGGAGTGAAGGTGGATGGTGAAAGTGAGTGATGAGGCAGGAATCTATGTAAGTACTGGCCTGGTGACAGAAGGTGTTGGGCCAGGCACTTTAATAAATTCTTTTTTTACTGAGTCTTTAGGACAGCCCTGTGAGGCAAGGATCATTATTATATTTGTTCAGGAATGTTCAATGGCTTAAGGAAGTTTGCACAGCTGGTCAGCAGCCAGGCCAGGTTTCAGACCTGTCTACCTCCCACACCACCTCCAGATTCTGAGGCCACGGAATAAGAGAGGCACCCATGCTGGGCAGACATTGGGACCAGAAATGCCAGCACATCCCTGATGATGTAGCCATAGTTTGCATTCCTAGGCTCACTGGCTGGTCTCTACCACAATTAGGATCTGCTGCATGCTGCTCAGTTGCGGGGGAGTGGGGGGGGAGGGGAGATAGAAAGGTGACTGCAGAAGGGGAGGTAGAAAGGCCACCTCTGCAGACATTGCTTTTGGCCACAAAGTATTAACATCAGGTCTTAATAGTATTCACATGAAGGCCCCAGTAGGTTGCACTCAGAGCCAGCACCGGGCTGCACAATTTGTAAGAAGCACCACAGGCATGAAGGCCTCACTATGTAATTAGGTCTTTGGAAAATGAGCGATTCTTCAGCCACTGCAATTAGAGGGCTCGATGCAGTGCAGGGCTCCAAGGGGAGGCTGGTATATGTCTCTGTTGCTCATTGCTGCTGCTGCATGAAGATTGCTGCATGGCAAATCTCCAGGGCGTTCCAGACTCTATGAGGAGGAAAGAGGGTCTTCTTTCCTTTGTCTTCCAGTAGGGAACAGCTTGTGGGGTAGGGACAGCCTAGAGTAGTGGTTCTCAAATCTGAGTGTGCATCGGCATCCTTGGGATGTCTGGTTAAAACACAGATTGCTGGGCTCACTCCGGAGTTTCTCTTGGGTTCAGTTTGGGTGGGGCATGAGAATGTGCATTTCTAATAAATTCCCTGGTGATGCATTGCTGCTAATTTGGAGACCACACTTTGAGAACCACTCTTCAGCGTGAACAGAGGCACCTAATCCCCAGCCTGCTCTGGAAGACCCCCTGCCAGACCCATAGTCAGAGCTGAACTCCTTCCTCTCATGTGCCCACTGGGGTTTACAGTGAGCTTCACAGTTTAGTGAGGGAGGGACGACAGAGTGGTTATCCTTATTTTCTAGATTAAGAAACTGAGGCCTAATATCCCATGGAAATAGTAGAGCCAGGTCTAAAACCTCGATCTTCTGTTGCCTATTTCAAAAGCTTACCAGACTGAAATGTTCATAGGAAGAACTTCCGCTGTTAGTTATTTCTTTTAGCTTGGAGGAGTGGGACCACTAGCTCAGCATTAAAATCTATGTTCTTTCATTCTTCCTTGGCTAGGCCACCTCTCTTATCCTCTTTCTAGTTGAACAAGACCATTCGCCAACTTCTTCCCAGTGAAACAAAGTGACAGTGCTGCGTACCTCTTCCAGGTCTGGCCCATATTAACGTCCTACATACTAGGATCCTAATACTTAATGTCTGCTCTGCTTATGAATGTCAACTTCTAGGGTGACTTTGGGACACATGAAGTCCTGGGGTCCTGAACATAGGTGTAGAGGAGACTTATCCATGAGTTGAAAACTACCCAGAACTCTATATAATAAACTGATGTTGTATTAAACCACTACAGTTTGGGGGTTCATTTGTGTTGGCAGCCTAACTTGCCTTAATTAATGATTGGGTTTTTGCATAGTAGGATCTCAGGATTACTTGCTTTCTAAAAAGGCAGATTTCTGTGCCTCACCTCATCCCTACTGAAATGGATTCCTGGGCTGCAGAGTCTGACAATCTGTATTTTAGAAAGTATCCCAGGTAGTTCTTACACACACTAGAGTTTGACAACCATAGTTTAAATTTGGAGTTGGCAAACTGCGGTCCACAGCCAAATGTCGCCTGCCACCTGTTTATATACAACATGTGAGCTAAGAATGGCTTAACATTTTTAAATGGTTCAACAAATCAAAAGGAGAATAATAGAATATTATTTTGTGACATGTGAAAAGTTTTATTGGAACACTGCCACATTCATTCATTTAATATACTTTCTTTGGCTGCTCTTGTGCTCCTGTGGCAACCTGAATAGTTGCAAAAGGGACCATATGGCCTACAAAGTCTAAAATATTCACTATCAGGCCTTTTACAGAAAAAGTTTGCTGACTCATGTTCTAGTTCCTATAACTCCACTTTACAAGGTGCCTCCTCATGAATAATAATGTGTAATTATTATGTCATGACCTATAGATTTAGAGTCCCTTGTGGCATAGACAAATGAGAACATATATTATCATTCACTTATTCATCTTTTTAGTAAACATTTATTAGATGCTCTTGAAGTGCTGGACATTGAGTTGCAAAGGAGAACATGATAGGTGAATAATACATAAGCTCGGCAATTGTGCTTTTCTCATTATAATGAAACTCATTATTAAATAAAAGGCTAAACATTAACTAATCTCTAATTATTGTATAACAATGTTACATATTATTGCAGAGAAATTTTTGCATAAGGCATTAACAGAAAAGGTTTACACTAGGAGATAACTGTGCCTATTGAAGATCTTTATAGGAAATAGAAATCAGCAAAGACTAAACTGGAAGCAATTGCAGGCAGAAGGTCAGAGAATTCTGTGTCTTTTTTTCCAACACGAGACAACAGGAGTCAGCAGGAGAGGCAAAAATGTCTCAATGGACAACAGCAGCAGAGGAGAGAGTCAGGAACTCCTGAAGGCCACATGGAAGAGAGAGAGAGATGATTGGATACATTTGAAGAGCATAGCTCTGGCTACCTGGCTAGCATGATGGCAAAAGGGGAACAGGTGTGCTAGCCAAGAGGAGATTAAATAGAATTCACTCAATGCTAAGGGCAGAGAAGGGGGCAAAGCTAACTCTAATATGATCTGAACAGAAATTAATGTCTGAAAGGTCTCATCTGGGGCTGGAGTATAGGAAGTCGAAAGGGGTTTTTTAGGTGGCACTGATGCTTGGTACCAGGTTGGGTCCAGATTTTAGGTCAAAGAGGTACATCCAAGTCAATGAGATGAGTTTCTGAAGCAGAATCCCATTTTAGAAGAAAAAGTCAGGTGAAAACAAAGCGACAGTATCATGCTACTGCCACTTATCTGGTCTAAGGTTCAGGGCCAAGCCCTAGTTTTGGCGAAGGCAGCTAAAAGTCAAGGCCAAAATCGATAGAAGTTCAGACAAGCACTGGAAGCCAAATAGGGGGGCTCAGCGCTCAAGAGGTACCTAGAACTTGATTCTCACACATGAAGCAAAACTGCTCTCTTAAAGTTCTAGCCGAAAAGATGTAAGGGAAGCACTTGTAGAAAAGCTCCTCAACAAGCTGACTTAAAAAGGTCCTCCTTTTTTGTCCTCCCTTCCCTTTCTGCTGCCTCCTGGAATACAGATGTGATGGGTGATGCTACAGCAACCATCTTGGACCATCAAGTGACTTTGAGAATGGAAGCACATGCTAGGATAGTGTTGATGAACAGTAGGAGTTTGGGTCTCTACTAACCCTGGAGCAGCTACACCAGACTTTGGATTGTTTATATCCAGAATTCTTTTATGTTAGATAAAAATAATTTTCTATTTTGTTTATGGCAATTATTTGGGGTTTTCCATTGTACGATGCCAAACTTATTCCTAACTGATACTTTCCCCCATCCAGTAGCATTTCCCAATATGTGATATACATGTCATTGACAATACACAGACACTTTTAGATAGTATTAACTCAGGCAAGCAGGGATCTATGATTATGGATTTATTTTAATATATACTAGAGAAAAGATAACCAGCACTTTAAATGTGTGATTTCATGAATAACACTTGAGTTGGTATTTACATTTAAAAAAAGTAAGTCAATTTAAATGATATGGTTGAATAAATAATAGAATAATCAGCTTGCAGGAATGGCAACAATTTTGAAGGTAGAATTGGCGTGACTGAATATTCGTAAGCTATGCCATAGGGAATGATGCTGAAGCTGGACCTGTCTTGTTTGGGCAAGCCTGTGCACTTACCTCGCGCATAGGAGATGCTCAGTGTCTGTGGAACAGATGACAACACACACAACTGTTCCCCAGAAGGGGCTCCGGCTTTTCCCAGCAAGCCCTTTGCCTCTCCCACAGCCCACTCCTCCCACCGAGGCCGCCAGAAGAGAGACCCTAAGCTCCTTCCATGTTTGTTTTTTCCAATCATCTGTTATTCAGTTTCTCTGTTCAAAGCACAAGGAGGCAACCTGCTCTTAGGGTTTTTATTTTTCAGGTTTTATTAAATGGAGATTTTAGCCTCAGCCATTTTACAATTCTGTGTTGATCTCTTTCTCACACTGGCTCATTGGTCGGGCCCCATTTCATGTGATTGAAATAAAAGAAACTGCCTCCCATATAGAAGATCTATGGCTGCTTATTTCTCTTGAGCATAAATGTATTTATTACCTATGGCATACGAAGCCCTAAGCAGAACTTGTCTCCTGGAGATGGAAAGAAAGAGGAAACCCCTCGCTTTCAAGCAGCTCAACTTACCCCAAGGGCCTCTCACTACAGACGCTTAAGAAGGTTGGAAGACCGCCTTTGCCAGTTTCACAGTGCTTTCAGATCTCTCACTGGAAGTTCTGCCTGCATGAGAACACCTGGGACACTCTCTCCTCAGCCCTGGAGGCCTAGGAGAGATGACCATGGTCTCCTGCTCACTGGCCATTGCAGAAATCTGGAAAAGGCTGGGAGGAACATGTAGATAAGGAGGCTCTGGCTTGAAATGGGGGAATAAATAAACTATGCAAAGGGAGGTAGTGAGATATTGGAGTCACATTGAGATGAACCATAACATTATGGACACTGGGCTGAGAAAGTAAATAGGAAGGCCCCATGGGAGTGGTGGGGGGTGGTGGACAGAGAGAGGTATAAAGGATAATTCAAAGGTCTCAGGTGGGAAGGCTGAGACCACTGAGAACCAGCTGGGGCAGGGCGAGAGTGGAGGCTTGCAGAACATGTCCTGAGTTTAAGAGGTGGGGGTGTGGTTGGGGGTGTAATATGCGAATAGCTTTCTGTGTCTGTAACCTGAAATTAGCTCTGTTGGCACACAGAGGTGGGAGACATTGACAACAACTGACTTCCAGAAGTCTGGTTTTTAAATGTTAGGACCTGTCAGTGTGACGTCTGTTAGTGGTAATTACCCTATGTGTAATAATACCCATCACATCTCATGGTAATAACTATGGAAGTGGGACCAGGATGTTGTCCCCATTTTTACAGGTGAAGTAACTGAGGTTTGAAGAGTCTCGTCCAAGGGCACACTGATGAAGAGCAGCAGGATCTAGTCCAAATGCCAAGTCTCCAGTCTCCACGTCCAGGATGCTTTCCATCACCCCAGTGCTTCTGTGATCTGTGACTCACAAAATAAGGCATTGGAACAGTTTCTGGACCCTAAGAAGAGCCTGAAGGTATTTGCTGATAACTGATTGAGTTGTGATCTTGCTCAGGTCATTTTATTCCTTCCTTTCTAACTCCTGCCCCTTCAGCCTTTCTCTGTGGCTGGCATCTCCAGAGGGTCTATTCTACTTGAGTCTTCTCTTCTCCTTGACCTTCATTTGGCTTTCTGATCCTTCCAATTACTCCTTCATTCTTCTCCTCCTCTTCCAGACAAATTTCCTTAAGGGTAGGGTTTGGGCATTGGCTCTAGGTCTGCTCTGTGTTATACTCTACACAGTATAACCAGTTAAGAGTGGTGGCTATGCATCCTTTCTTCCTGTATCTATTGGCCAAGTACCAAGCTCTGTGGATGAAGCAGGAGGAAATAAGCACAGTTACTCAGGAGCACAACCTTGTAGGGGCTCGCAATCCCTTGGAGAATCTGATAATGGTCTAGCCTTGCTTCCCTCAAAATGCATATGTTCCCATTCAACAAAAATTTTGCATAAATTATAGGGATTCTCAAACTCCCCCAAAGTCCATTTATAAAGGCTTTAGTGGTCCAGAGACCTGTGATTAAGAAGTAGTGGTGATGGCGGCTGTGGACGAGCAAATAGGCTGAAACACTATGATGTGGTCAGGTGTGGTGGGGAAGATGAAGCCAGAGCTGGAAGGGTGATGGATGCTGCCAGTCGGAAGCCAGGGATGACATAGCCATGGAGCAAGCTTGGGGCCATGTTGAAGAATATGGCCTGGAGGGGGAAGGCCAGTGGTCCAAAGTGGGTCAAGCAAAGACCTTGCAGGTAAGGTGGTGCTTTATCTCAGGAGTGTCAGTTCTTTCTCTCTGAAATGGCAATGATAACACTTTCCTCATAGGGTCATTGAAAGGCTGCATAGATAATGGCTGGGGGAGTCTTACTCCTGTGTCTGTCTCCCTGGCTCCTGTGTCTGTGCTCCTCCAGGACAGGACCTGGCTTGTTATCACTGCATCCCTAGCATCTAGCACAGTTCCTGACACAGAGCAGACGCTCCTTAAATGCATTTGATTAAAGGTCATCAGAGTTGGCACTATGTGAGCATTGACTGAATAAATAAAGGAAGGCAGGGAGGGAGGAAGTGGCTTGATACTATCCCTTCAAGCAGGTGACATATCAGTTTTGGAATTGCCCACCTTACACAAATCAATGTCTTCCTAAAACCGTATCTGTGTGTAAATTGAAGCCTGATAAGAAAAAATCCTTTTCTCCTAATGATTTTGATAATAATTTCAAAGATGTTTTACTTCTATTTCCTCTTGATTTAAAATGGGAAATTGATTAATATATTGGCCCCTAACGCATTTTTTCCCTATAAAGGAAGAAATACTCAGAAAATCGATTCTTAAATGCATAGAAAATGATGGGGGAAAAAATCACTGGTAAACCTTTACATTTTAAGACTGTCATTTCCCCAGCAAAGACCCTTTGAATATTTCAATGGACTCACCCACAGAATCTCAGGCAGGAGGAGAGGGTGAGAGCCTGCCTCCAGGCTCCTGAATTGAATTAATTATTGGCTCATTTTACAGTTTAGGAAAGCACAGTCTAGAAAGATTAAATGACCTGCCCAAGGTCACACAGTAAGTTCATTGTGGAGTGGAAAGCAGTGACCTTTCCATTGCTGCTACAAATGAGTATTAGAGAAAAACTGTGGTTTTGTAAAACCAGGGTGACTAATAATGTAAAAATTCTCCACTGCTCCACTTCCCTTTCCAAGCTTTGCTGTGAAACAGTGTTTGTCAAAGAAGGATGCCACACACCTGGGTTAAAATCCCAGCCCTGCCTTCCAAATTATGAGGTCTCAGTCACTAACCACTGAACCTATGTCCCCGGCCCCAACTGTTCCCTCCCCGGCTGTCTAGTCTCCACTTGCAGGTCATTTGGGCCCTGCTTCTGGGGCTGAGTGATGGGAAATGAGAAGAATCCAGAGAAAAGTTGCCACGGCAACAGGGGAGCAGTGGCAGCTGCTATGAAAGGTGATCTATGGCTCCACACACGTCAGAGGGTTTGCTTGTTTGCTTTCCATCTGGGCCCTCCAAGCTTCCGGGCATGCTTTAGGGGAATGTTAATGCCACCCCCTCCCTCCTCTCGCTCTTTCCTGGTTTGGCCACCTGGGCTCAGGCCCACCCGCTGTCAGCCTCCCTTAGCAAATGGCCAGAGACAGTCTAGGAAGTTGTTTGGTTTTCATTCTCTTTCCTCACTGGATAATAGTCACATCATATCAAGGAGCTGGAAGTAGACACAGAGATCTCCTTGGCCCAATACTCGCTTTGATATGTGGGGAAACTGAGGACTAGAGAAGAACAGCGATTTGTTGAAAAATACACTGTGAATATGGGTGTCTTAGTCTGGGTGAGCTGCCACAACAAAATGCCACAGATTGGTTGGCTGAAACAACTGAAATTTATTTCTCACAGTTTTGGAGTCTGAGAAGTCCAAGATCAAAGTCCTGGCAGATTCAGTTCCTGGTGGGGCTCTCTTCCTGCTTGCAGACATCTGCCTTCTCTCTGTGTTCTCACAGAGGCTTTCCTCAGTGCTTGCACACGGAGAGGGAGTGAGATCTCTGGTGTCTCTTAAGTGCACAAATCGCATCATAGGGCCCTACCCTCATGACCTCATCTAAACTTAATTACCTCTTAAAAGTCCTAACTCTAAGAACCATCACATAGGGACTTCAATGAATAAGTTTTGGGGGACACAAACATTCAGTCCATAAGAATGAGAAGGACCAGAACTAGGACTCACAGTCCAGTGCTCTTTCTGCAGCACCAACCATATTGTTTCTCTGATGCAAGTCAGAGGGGCTGTTTAGAGGCCAGTTATCATAACGGGGTATCATTGGCCAAGTCACTTCTCTTTGGGCCTCAGTTTCCCATTCCAATAAACGAGAGGTTGGACTGAATGATCTATGATCCTCTGCTTTGTTTACAGATTTACATAACCTTTTTGATGTCTCAAAAGTGGGTAAAAAGGAGACTCCCAAACCAAATCCTATAATCCCACTAATTTTTCTTGGCATCTACACAGAAGTAATGGCAGTTGTAAAGAGCGAATCAATGGCTTATCCATGAAGGCTCCTTCCCTATAGTGTCCGAATATTGCAACAGTCCCCTAAACAAGTTTTCCTGCCTCCAGCCTAATTCCTCAGTCAAACTTCTGGTTTAGCTTCCTAAAACTCACACCTACAGGCCACCTTCCTCCCCTCTTAGGACAAATATGAGGCTTTGCCTCAGCGAAGCATCACACCGGCCCCCTTTGTCATCATTTCTCTGCTTCCACGTGACAAAGATGTTTCTTGAAGATGTTTGAATGTCTCCAACTTCACGATTGCTCCACTCCTCCTTTATATCCCACTTGTCCTAATTCTCACTCATTTTTCAAGATCCAGCTTTCCCCTGACACTCCGAAGGCATCTCTGTGCTCTCTCAGTCCTTATCGAAGCTCTTTTTGCACTGAGCAATTATTGTTTGTTATCTAGGATACAGGCTCCTCTGGTGGGAACTGGGTCTTGTTTTCTGTTGACTCCTTAGTATCTCCTGTAGAGCCTGACACAGAGCAGGTAGTTAGGTAATATTTGTTGAGCGAATGAGTAAATCTTACTTTACAAGCTTCAGTCCACTATGGAGTTCTGGGAGTTGTCTAAAAAATTCCCAAGCTCAAGTTGCGAGTGTTTGTTATCCACTATGTTTACCAGTGTGCCATTTCCTGTTACCAAGAGGCCATCCAAGAGATCCTTGTTGGCCTGAGAATCAGAAGACCCTCAAATGAGTCTTTATTCTGGGGAAGTCATTTCTCCTCCCTGGCATTAACTACAATGAGAGGTTTGGGCGTGACAATCCCTAAAGAGCCTTTTATCTTTAATTGCCCATAATTCCAAGATATTCAATCAGCAGTCAACAGATTACAAGTATAGCAGCTGAGGTTAGAATGGGAGGAAAAATTTCTATTGACTTATAGTTTAATTATAGCTGGATCTTGGGAACAAAGGCAGTAACATGGTAGGACTCACCCAGAAGGGCTCCAAACAATTGTCCAGCTGAGCAGAAAGGAGCTTGCAGATAGACAGGTCAAGTTCAGATTGATAAACTAAGGCACTTTGGAGCACACAGGTGGGGCCTAGATGTCAGGGTCAGTGACTAGGTTGGCGAGGCTGATCTAAGAGCAGATGCTGTCTATGTTGATGGTATGGGGCATGTCAAAGGTCAGCAGCTTAGCCCTGCTCTTGGCTGATGCTAGGACAACTTCATCGTTTTTAACTCTTAGAGGTGATTTTGTGACTGTTAACTCACTTGGAATTAAATTCCAAGTTTCAAGCTAGTTTTATGACAATATAATTCTAGAGAATGACCAAACTCTTCAGGACAGAATTTAAGGCTTTTCACTCTCCCTTTCTCTTCAGCTTCCTCTCCTTCCCCTTGCCCTCCCTCCCTCCCTCACATCCTCTCCAAGTACTCTGAGCTCCTCTCTGTTCCTTGAAGGTACCATACTGTCCTTGTTGTAGCCGCCAGCCCCCGAAAGACACACGGACCACCAGAAATCAGTGAGTTATAGGAAATATGCTCTTGATTCAGCCAGCTGGGTCTGCCAGGGGTAGGCAGACCCCAAATTGAGCAGCCCCGAAATGTAGAGGTACAGGGTTTTTAAGCCCTAAATCCCATTCCTCATTCTGTCTTAACACAAAAGTCTATTTTTCTTCTATTTACTAACTGTTAACCCACAGGTTGTGTGCAAACGGGAGTATAGAAGCAGAAAGCTTATTGTTAGAATGTTATGTTCCCATGGGTGATAACCTATGTTCCCATGGGCGATAGCCTATGTTCTCATGGGCGATAGCCAAGCAGTAATTTTCCAGCCAGCACATTTCCCACTGGCCTTAGCAGAAAATCAAATCCTTGATTCTTCATGCGGAATTTGCTCATAGCCTCTATTTTGTAATACTAAAAGTTTAATAGAATTAATTCTCTTCCTTATATATGCAAACAAGAAATTAAGGAAACATGGGCCAAAAGTTAACAAAAGGAGGAGGATGATTAAAGGTCCAGCTATAGCAGCTAGAAGAGTTGTTAGCCATGGTGACCAATTGAACATCCTATGAAACCAGTTACTTGATTCTAATCTCTGTTTTTCCCTGGCATCTAAATTTCTCTGTACTAGTCGTAAGCTTTCTCTAATTATTCCAGAGTTATTGGCATAGAAGGAGTTTCTCATCCACAGCCCTGTGCGCTGCTGAGCTCAGTTAGGTTTAGGGGAGTTCCTACCCTGACATAGTAAGGGGGTTTTGGGTTTAGGCATAACCAGCAATCTTGTCCTATGTCTGGGGTGGTCTTATTTAAGACCTTATGTCTTGTCGTTAGCAAAGTTATTAATGCTCCTTCCGGTTTTGCTTGTGGCTGGTCGAGAAAGGCATGTAAACCATAAAGGGCCTGTCTGTGTGATGCCTGGGCTAAAGAGATAAAAAGGAAGAAACTGAGAGTTAGACTTATGTATGCTTGAGTCTTAGTCTTAAGGGCCCGTCTTCCTGAGCTGTCTACTCTCGTGCTGCCTTCACGTGAGAGTGGTGAATATGATGATGAGAAGCCGTCTACTTTAACTGCAGTGGGCATCATCAGGTAGACAGTGAAGGGTCCTTTCCATTTGGGTTCTAGTCCCTTGGAAGTGAACTTCCGGATCCACACAGAGTCCCCAGGCTGAAACTGATGGGGAAGTCAGTCCCCCGGGGCTGAGTGGGCAGCACGAACCCGGAACCAAATCTCCTTCTGTACACTTTGAAGGGCCTGTAAAGACCGAAGTAAGACAAGGTTACGTAGTTCTGCCTTTTTCTCATCTTCTATTCTAGGTGCTACA
>NW_006443570.1:17041042-17044175 GCF_000325575.1 Pteropus alecto | reverse complement strand
GTCCACCGTGCTCAGAGAAGAGCGAAAGGGAGAAGTTCCACCCAGGTCCCACCAGTTTCTAATCCTAACTTGACTAATGTCTCTTTTAGAGTCCGATTTATTCGCTCTACTTGGCCCGAACTTTGGGGCCAGTAGGCGCAGTGAAGTTTCCATTGCAAATTTAGGTAGCTAGCCAATTGTTGTGATACCTTCGCTACGAAGGCTGGCCCGTCATCCGACCCTAAAGTTCTGGGGAGACCAAATCGAGGGAGAATTTCTTCTAGTAGTTTCTTAGTAACTACTAAGGCAGTCTCTTTCCTGGTACGGAAGGCCTCTACCCATCCTGAAAAGGTGTCTATAAAAGCAAGTAAATATTTGTAGCCCCCCACAGTCGGGGTTACCACAGTGAAATCAACCTCCCAGTGGTCCCTTGGATAAGTTTCTCTTTCCTTATGCCTAGGTTCTTCTATCTTCCCCTTCTTTGGATTAACTTGGGCACAAGCCGGGCATCGTGAGGCCATCTCCTCTGCAGTTCTTCTCCCTTCTAACAAGTGAAAGTAGGGGTCTAAAGCTTGGAGCATCTTAGTTCGCCCTAGGTGTGTGGTCTGGTGTAGCTGGTGGAAGAGAATCCTTCCAAGGGCCAGTGAGAGCCCAATTTTTCTATCTGGGGTTGTCCACCACCCCTGTTGATTCCTAGTGGCTCCCTTGTCTTTAAAATATATGTTCTCTTCTGCCATATAGGTTGGAGACGGAGGCAGTTCTGGGTAAGGGACAACAGTCAGTAGATGTGGTGGGGGTCCCACTGGCCTTGTGGCTGCTGTTCTTGTCTCTGCCTTGGCTCATCGGTTTCCCTCAGCCTCAGGACTATTCCCTTTTTGATGCCCTTTACAAAGAACAATAGCAAGAGTCTTAGGCATCTATATGGCTTCAAGTAAGGCTAAGATCTCCCCTTGTTCTTGATGTCCTTCCCAGCTGAAGTCAGAAGCCCTCTTTCCTTGTAGATGGCTCCGTGTACATGTGCAGTGGCAAAGGCGTATCGGCTGTCAACGTATATTGTGACTACTTTATCCTTTCCCCATCTTAGTGCCTCAGTGAGGGCGATGAGTTCTGCCTTTTGAGCAGAAGTCCTATGGGGAAGAGCTGATGACCAGGTGGTGCTAGTTAGAGTTACGACCACTGCCCCAGCATACCTCCTTCCTTCCTGCATGAAGCTGCTCCCTTCTGTGAACAGAACTTCATCAGCCTCAGGCAGAGGGGAGTCTTTGAGGTCTGGCCATGAGGAACACACAGCGTCAGTGAAATCTATGCAGTCATGAACAGGGGCCTCGGTGTCTGGGTCTGGCAATGGATTGGCTGGGTTGATGAAGTAGCTTTGGATTTTAGCCATACATTTGGGGTCATCCGGTGCCTCCCTGTTGTTGAATACCTTCTGGGCTATCTCAACAAGTCGGGACAGGTTCGTTCCTGCAAAACCTTCTAATTTTTGCAATTTACGCCAGATATCAGGGGCTGCCTGAGTAGCAAAGGCTATATTAATTGCCTGCTGGTTCTCAGGGGCCTCAGGATCAATGGGGGTGTATACCTGGTACACCTCGTTCAAGAAACGCTCCAGGGGATTCTTGAGGTCCCTGTATAACTTCAGTTACCTTAGAAAGGTTAGCTGGCTGACGAGCAGCCATCCTAATTCCCCCAATTAGAATCTGGTAGTACCGATCTAATGCCATTCTCCCTGCCTGAGAATTGTGTCCCTAGTCTGGGCGAGTGGAGGGAAATTCCTCCTCGATCTGTTCCCGCTTCCTCAACTCTCCTCCCCGCCCCTCCCGCAGCTATCTTTTGTGTTTCAGTCCGAATGCGTCCGCGTTCTTCCTCGGTGAAGGGGGTAATTAAAAGCTGTTGGCAATCGTCCCAGGTGAGGCAGTGAGTCTGAAAGACACTTTCTAAGAGTCCTATTAATGCCTGGGGTTTCTCAGAGAAGGGCAGATTCTGTGCCTTCCAGTTATACAGGTCACTAGTCGAGAAAGGCACGTAAACCATAAAGGGCCTGTCTGTGTGATGCCCCTGGGGTGGTGCTTCTCGCAAGGGGAGGATGGCCGGGGTGGTGGTATCGGCTGGTGCCCTGCCCGGAGCCGGAGCAGGAGGCCCATAGGAGTTACCTGCCCACGTCTGAGGAGGTGAGGAGGTGCTATTTGGCCTCTATTGTCCTGGATTATAGGGTGGGGGAAGGTCACTGTCCTCTAGTGGAGATTGGAGCACTGCGGGACTGGGCTGTCTTGGAGATTCAATTGCTGCATGTTTTGGGGTGCCCACAACTAAGACTTGTGCCCCTAGAGAGAGGGCACACCGGCAGAGCCAAGGAGGGGGTGTCTGAACAAAGTTTAACCATTGATCAATGTAAGGAAACTGATCGGGATGTCCCGGGTCTCCTGTGACAACCTTCCAAACATTTCTCACTAAACCCCTGTCAAAAGAACCCTCTGGAGGCCAGTTTACACCAAAAGACGGCCACTCAACTTCACGCAATGTCCTTAGTCTGCCTGGAGAAAACTTTATGCCATAGTCAGCTCCCTCTACAAATCTTTCTTTGAAATTTCGCAGGAGACACCCCCAAGGGTGTCTTCTGGGAACTCTGGCTTCCCCCATCGCTTGCACAGAAAACACAAAACAGACACTCAGACAAGAACAATTACTGGGGCATAGGTGGACCCAGAGAAGTCCGCCACCTACAACCTAGACAAGACCAGAGACAATAAACAGAACCTGAAAACAGGGCACAGGAGGCGGCATCCCGTGGCCTGGCCACAGTCCGGGAGATAATGACTGCGTCCAGTCTCTCCACGGACCCCTAACAAGTGAAAGTAGGGGTCTAAAGCTTGGAGCATCTTAGTTTGCCCTAGGTGACCAGTCAACAGAAACAGGAACAGAAAAGTACCATTTATCCAGCCGTCGAGGCCTCGCAGATTCCCGTCGGGACCAGGAACAAAGAGTGTGTCCTAAAGGTTGCGTCCTTGACGATTGTACTGACCCCGTCACAGCATTCAAGGGCCCTGGACCGTCTCAGGTTGGCCACCCCTTTGAATCCACAACAGGGACAGCAACCGCTTCGGAGGCCGGTCCGGTTTTAGATCCCAGGGCCACTCCCTGAGATCTCGCTGGG
>NW_006443570.1:17032315-17040908 GCF_000325575.1 Pteropus alecto | reverse complement strand
CCAAATTGAGCAGCCCCGAAATGGAGAGGTACAGGGTTTTTAAGCCCTAAATCCCATTCCTCATTCTGTCTTAACAAAAAAGTCTATTTTTCTTCTGTTTACTAACTGTCAACCCACAGGTAGGTTGTGCAAGTGGGGGGTACAGGAGCAGAAAGCTTATTATTAGAATGTTATGTTCCCATGGGCGATAGCCAAGCAGTAACTTTCCAGCCAGCACATCCTATACCTTGGTACCTACACATATACTCCCCTCCCTTCTCTCATATTCTCCTGCCAACTCTAACTCATGACTCAAGGCTCGGCTCAGGTGTCGCCTCCTCCAAGCTTTCTCTGATACCTCCTCCTTCAAATCTAGATTAGCTTCCTATTATATGCTCCCACAGCTCCCAGTATTCTCTCTTGTAACACCCACTAGAATGTTTCTTTATTTCACTGCTTTCCCATTAGGGACATGAATTCTTCGAGCGCAGGGACTCTCATTTGCTTATTTTCAATGCCAAGCATAGTGCTATATTCAATAAATATTTTTTGAGTGAATCAATGGACGACAAATAAAAAACAGACTATAACTTTCAAGGTCCAACTGTAGTATTTTTATCAGCACAGGACAAGAATGGAATTGGGCTTTAGGTCTTTGAGAACCTTGTACGCTCTATTAGTAGATAAGAATGAGAAATATTTGCAAATAGGTTACCCTAATGCTGTGGGTGGCAAATATATTCACTTTCAGTGTTTTATAGACTGAGCATGCCTTGTGCTTACACAATTTAGCAAACATTGTGTATACCAGGTGCTATGGGAAACACTAGAACTCAGAGGGACAAAGGGTCTCCACCAGGCCCTTCTGAATTAGCATCTTTGCATGGTAATGAACTTCGAAGGGAGACCTTTTGCTGCTTCTTAGTCCGTGTTTTTCTTCATGCTGGCGTTTCCTTCAGGTAACTTCCGACGGGGAAATACATTTTTCAGGACTTTAGCTGAGCAGGGAGAATTCCAGAGGCTCAAAGGTGGTTTGTGGGGCAGGTGGGGGGCAGGGGTCATACAGAGGGTGGAAGTGTATGATATACAGAGATAAACTCTACAAACTCCCTTGAGGAATATTCTGGTGTGAGGAAGACAGTCATAGGGCTGTGGCTCTACAGCCCTCTGGCATTTAATCTCTCCTTTGAGGTGCCTCCACTTTGATCCTTCCCTGCCTCTGTATGCAAAAGAAGGTCACTGAAGCAAAATACAAAATACTCCAGGGCTGAGCTGAGACAAGGCACCCAGAGAGAGTTAGGGTGGGAGGGGCCTTGCATCTTTGTAGCCCTGGGTTGACCTCCCTGCTGAGACCTGCTCTCCCTCACGCCTCTGGTTAGAGGGACCTGCTCCACCTTGCCTCTGACTCAGCCGTGAGCAAATTGAGAGCCTTCCTTCGGTTTTTCTTAGCATCACTGATATGGGCTCAATTTTCAGAAAGGTCTTTACCAAAAACTAAGGGAAATTGACAAAAATGAGCTTTCCACCATCCCTAACAACTACCACAAAACAAAACAGCAACATAGCTGAGGCAGAAGAGCACAGAACTCCTGTCCATTACAGCCAGGTTCCCAGACACTGCTTCATTTTTCTCTAAAGGAATATGCCAAGCACTCTTTTTGTCTCAGCCTTGGGCATCCTCCTCTCCAGCCCTATCCTGTCAAGGGAGTGCCATTGTCTGTGCTTTTATGCTTTCATGCAAGCTGACCACTGCAGCATGAGATGGTACCATAGAGAAGGGACCTTGGACAAAGTGGCTGATTGTATTTTCCAAGATGGCTTCGAGTATAGGTATCCCATTCCACGTGTTCTTCTTAAAGTGACATTAACACTTCTCTATTGAGAAGTGAGATCTATGTTCAGTCTTCTTGTACACCTTTGTAATGACCTTGGTTAGTAGGACATGGTGGCAGGGCATTGCATAACTTCTGAGCTTAGGTCATAAAAAGTGAAACAATGTATCACTGACTACCCTATAGCTGCCATGTTGGATAGACAACATGGGAGGGCCACATAGAGACAGACAGAAATGCCCACAGAGCTCCAGCTGTATTGAGTCTTCCTAGCATTGAGCATGAGTGAATGAGCCTTCAGACGATTCTAGCTTCTAGTCTTCAAGGCTGACAACTGATGGCCCAGGCATTAAAGATCAGAGCCAAGCCTTTCTTGCTGTGCCCTGTTTGAATTCCTGAACTCAATGATCTATAAGCATAATAAATGTTTGTTTTATGCTCACTAGGTTTGGGGCAATTTGTAATGCAGCGTTAGATAATCAGAGCAAATAGGAGAGCACTTTTCACAGCCTTGGTACTGAGTAGCCTGTCTTCACCTCCATCGCTGACTACTTTCCACCCTGCTATTGACCCTTGGCACCTTTTACCTCCTAATTCTTCCCTCGTTTAAGGTCTCATCTTGCCCCTTTATTCGAATGTTGCTTTTTTGGCCACCATATTTACTTTTCCTCTCTGGTGATAGAACTTCTGCTTCTTCTGGCTTTTTTCTTCTGCTCCATCTCAGCTCAGGATCCTCTGCCATGGCACAAAATTTCCAGAGGAGGCTCTGAGTAGGGTCTGAATACCAAGCACTAGACAGTCTGGGAAGGCAATGTTCTCTCTGGTTGTCTTACTCAGCTCTGGCCACTATAACAAAATACCATAGACTAGGGGACTGAAACAACTTTTATTTCCCAGAATTCGGGGTGGGAGCGCTGGGAAGCCCAAGAGCCACGTGCTGGCAGATTTGGATCCTGGTGAGTGCTCACTTCTAGCTGTGTCCTAATAAGGCAGAGAGAGTGAGCGAGCTCTAGTCTCTTTCTTTTCTTGTAAGGACACTAATCCCATTATGGGAGCCCCACACTTATGACCTCATCTAAACCTAATACCTCCCAAAGCCCCTACCTCCAAATACCATCCTGTTGGGCTTTAACAGATGAATTGGGGAAGGCAACATTTAGCCCATAACACTAGTGAACCTTGCCTTCTCAGGTGACATTCACCTAGACTTTAGCTGTCCATACACAACCTCCCTGTTCTTTAGGATGGAGAAAAGGACACTGGAGGGGCAAATGATAAAGGCTCTCTGCTTCCCAATAAAGACCACCGTCCTTGGTGGGGGGTACAATACCGGGAGAAAATGCAAAAAGACCCCAGAAACCAAAATATTAAAGGGAAGAAAGTGTCCCAACTTAAGTTCTTAAATAGCTGAGAAGGTGTCCAGGAGGTTCAGCAACAGCCTGCCACAGAACTTCCTTTCCCAGGACCTGACGCATGAAGGACCAGGAAGAGTAACCAGAGGATGTCTCTGGTACCTGACTCCACTTTGAGAATGAACTAGATGCTTTGAGAAGATGATAGATGAGCCTGAGTCACCTAATTGGATAGAATCCAGAGGTAGGAATTAGAAAATGTCAAGTCCTTGCTCATCCCTTGCTTGTTCTGTGTGACTGCAGACAAGTCACTCTACCTCCTTGAGGCTTCCTTTTTTTTTTGTAAGTGGGAGAAACTCCAGCCTGCCTTGTCTCTTCTCAGGGTTGTTGTAAAGATCAAATGACATAGCACAGGAAGATGCTTTAATTGAATACCTGGCACATGCCATGCTGTGTGCTGGGCACTCTGCTAGTGTGATGTCACTTATATCTCATAACAGTCCTGAAATTTAGGAATCATCACCCTGTGTTACAGCTGAGGAAACAGGGTGGAAGGGCCACACCACTCACCCAGATGGCAGGGCTGATAAGAAGCGGATCTGCCATTCTAGCTCAGATGTGCCTGGTGCTGAAGCCAATGCTTCTTCCATTAGAGCATGATCACTGCCATTGTTGTTGTTGTTGATTTCATGCCTCTTCTATGATCCATCTTGGGAGCATATTCTTAGTAAATGGGGATGTTTGGGCATCATGAAAGGGTACCTGATTATCCCCAAATTCCTTCACTTTTGATCCCATGGACCACATTCCAATTGAATTCATCAGATTTCTGCAGTGTTGTCTCCCAAAGAGGCTTTGATTTCCAATACCAAGGTCCTGGGGGAATGCGGGACCAGAAATGATGCCTCAGCGATGTTGATGAGGACTATACATGCCAGCCCCTGTAGATGGCATAAGTGAGGAGAAACAACATCTCCCATGACATCCACCCTGGGGACAGACAGTTGATGGTAGGCTCAGTCCCTGCAACCTAATGGGGGCAAAAAAAAAAAAAAAAAAAAGGGAGCCTACAGTGCAGGCAAATCTAGCCTGGACAAAATTCCTGGACTGGAGTGAGCAGAATTTCAGCATGTTCTCCCACTCATAATGCTCCATACTTACATAATTACCTTTTCTGCCAAAGAACAACCCCCCCCAAATGGGTAGCCTGGCAGCACAGGCAAAATGAGCAGCTAGGCATGCACATTATGCTCTGCTTTCCAACAAATCAGTCTAGAATATGTAGATTCTGGCTAAAGAGAGTCAACATAAGGGAAAATGGAAATGCAAAGCTTTCATTAAAGACAGCTCTCCTGCCAGGTGGAGGCTGGAGGGGAGAGGAGCTCTGGTTCCTTAGCAATCAAAACTAAGGCAGGACAATGCCACTGGGAGACCCTGGCCCATCTCTGGAAGCAGATTGGTGGGAAAGGTGAAGCTGGAGAAGCTCAGAAAGTACAAAGCATATCCTCCAGTAGTGTTGAGAAATCCGTCTCCAGGAACTAGACAATTCCTAGATTCCCCACTGGGATCCTTGCTGTATCACAGCATGGTAGAGTAGGAAAGCAGGACTTGGGAGAGCCGCTCAGCTTTGCTTTCTAGGCGCCCTGGGCACAGGAAGCAAGCATTGCTAAATGCGAGAGACTCACAGGGAGGGGCTGTACCACACATTGCAATGCAAACAACTGAAAAAATACAACAAAAAGTTGTAGCTGGCCTTTCTGAAGCCCGATGGCAATCTTATCAAAACCTTTCATTCCTCCTCCACATATGGTTTCCACATCCTGACTCTGCCACTTAGTTATCCCGGTGACCAAGTCATGTTATTTACTTTCCCTGCACTTTGCTTCTTCACCTGTAAAATGGGTATTGTCATGGGTTCATCGGGGCCAGTGGAGGTAATCAAATGGTGTGGTGTGTGTGAAAAGCACTTGCAAACTATAAATACGCTTTAAGATTTGTTTTTGGCAGGGAGAGAATGAACATAAACAGTAGAGAAAAGCAAATTTCAAAGCATTGTGAATTTCCTCTTCATGGGAATGAGGTCTACGGGGGCTCTACTCCTCAGAGATTGTGTTTTAGGGCTATGGGAAGATTGGTTCGAGAGCCTATGAAATGAATCTGGACTTGAAAACAGAAAGCTAAAATGATTGTGTGTTTATTTGATGGGGGTGTGGGAGCAGATGCTGGAGAGGAGGGGTGACCTAGGAAGAGATCTCTGTGTTCTCTCAGGAGGAGATGAGTGGGAAAGGTTGAGAGGATAGTCATGCCACTCACTGGGAGCATAAAGGCCCCAGACAATAACCTGAGCTCCAGGAGAAATGGGACCAAAAGGAACACTCGCGGGAAGAATTCCCCCACCATCCAGAGCTGATGCCCTCTGCCTCTCCTAATGTTGGAGCTACACCAGATGGAACAGTGCAGGGGCTGAACCACCTCAAATGTTTCCTGCCTAGAGAACTGTAGCAGGGCTGAGCGTGTGGTGGAATCAGGTGCCGGAGAGGTCATAACAAGGCATATCGGTGTTGAGGAGTGGTGGGCAGATGGTGTTAGCGCAGAAGCACAGTGGAGCTTCTGGCTCTGTTTCCCATTTAGGAGACTTTCCCCTCTTTTCTTTTTTCATATTTTATTCAGGTTAGGGCCTGGGGGCTGTCTCTACCAGTGGCACTCCTGGAGCTCTGGTGCCAATGGGCAGGGGTGGGGAGGGAATGGGGCTCAGGATCAGTGAGAAAGAGTGTCTCTGAAGCTTCAAAGGTAGAGCTAAGGAGCACTGACTATGAGCAAATCTGGTCCCTGTCAGAAAGGAAACCTGGGAAAAAGGCCAATATGTCCCTAGATCCTGTGGCATTGATTTGAAATGGGCACGTGGCAGAGTTGGCCAGACATGCTGATGCTAGGAAGTATTTCAGATGCTGGTAAAAAAGGAGGGTGGATGGTGACTCTTTCAGCACATAGCAGATGCAGATGGTGTGAGTGTGCAATTACATGGACCTGTGGGCGGAACCACAGATCAGGAGTCTAGGGAATGGGGCTCTTGGCTCAGTGTTCGTCCTCTGAAGCAATCTGTGGCTGATAGAGGAGGAGTCTCCCAATGGTTAAGCACTTCCTATATGCCTGTCAGGGCACTAAGCACTTTTATACAGAGATCATCTTACTTACTTTGAACCACAGACTTGAGGAGTGTGAAGAATTATCTCTTTTTACAGATAAGGAAACTGAAATCCAGAGAAATTGGGACCATTGGAGATTCTGCCTTAACTGAGCCCAAGAATCTGTATTCTAAGAAATCTGTATTTCGAAATGCTCCTTAGGCAATTCTGAGCCAAACAAAATCATTATTTAGTTATTCATTCCATATTTATTCAACAGATATTATTAAGTGCCTATCATGTTT
This sequence comes from Pteropus alecto, assembly GCF_000325575.1. Taxonomy (NCBI): domain Eukaryota; kingdom Metazoa; phylum Chordata; class Mammalia; order Chiroptera; family Pteropodidae; genus Pteropus; species Pteropus alecto. The sequence goes on along the minus strand of NW_006443570.1, from coordinate 17,034,315 downwards.
TAGGCACTGTTGAGATTATAGATACAAAACAGTGAACAAAACAGCCCTCATGGTGTTTATGTTCTACTGAGGGAAGACAACTAATAAAAAAATAAATAAGTAAATACACAGTCAGATGTTGATAAGTGCTATATTGAAAAATAAGGCAGGTTATGGGTGCTGAGAGTGCTGTGGTGAAGATGTTTGTTCTTTTATCAAGGTTGGTCAGTAAGGCCCCACTGATAAGGTGACATTTGAGCAGAAACCTGAAAGAAATAAGGGAGTGAGCCAGGTGGCTCTCTGAGGGAAGAATCGTCCCACAGAGAAAATAGCACACGAAAAGACCCTGAGGTAAGAATGTGCTAACATGTTCAAAGAAGAGCAAGCAGGCTTGTGTGGCTGGAGCAGAGAGAGGGGAGGAGTGGCAGGAGATGAGGTCAACGAGGTAGCGGCAGACCATGTGGGGCCTTGCAGGCCTTCCCAAGGACTTTATCTTTCACAATGAATGAGATGAGAAGCCATTAAAAGGTTGTGGGCAGCTAAGTGCCATGATATAGCTTGTGTTTTAAAGGGATCATTCTGGCTGCTGTATTGGGAGTGGACCATGGGGAGCGCAAGGAAAGAAGCAGAGACCAGTAAGGAGGTACAGAAATAATCCAAGGGGAGATGAGGGTGGCTCGAACCCTGGTGGAAGCAGTGGAGGTGGTGAGGAGCCGTCAAATTCTGGAAATATTTTTGAGGGTAGAGTTATTTGCAAATGGAGTAAATGTGAAGTATGAAAAAGAAGAGAAATAAAAGATGATTCCAAAGTTTTGGTCTGAGAAACCGAAAGTGTTAAGTAGCAATTTAATGAGACAGAGAAGAATGAAGGATAAGTAGTTCTGGGGCTAGAGATAAGAACTTGGTTATGGGCATAATGAGTTTAACATTTCTAATTAGACATCACATAAAGATATTGAATCGGCAGTTGCACTTATGAGTCTGGAGATCAGGTGATGGCTGAAGGTATAAATTTGCGAATTGTTAGTATATGAGTGGTATTTAAATCCATTAGACTGGATCAGATATCCTAGGGATTAGGAAAAGAGATCTGTGACTTATGACACTCCAGTGCTTAGAAGTTTGAGAGATGAGGAAAATCAACACATGAGACTGAGAAAGAATGGCGAATGAGTCAAAGGAAGGTCAAGAGAGAATAGTGTTTCAAAAGCCAAGCAAGAAAAAGCATGTGGTATAAATAATCAGCTATGTCAAGTGCTCTTGCTAGTCAAAGTTGAGACATATATATTAGCTGTAGTACTTAAAAAATATAGAAGTCAAAGAGCTGATCTCATGAAGTGGGGTGGGGAGCGGGTTCTGGATGAAATGGGGGAAGACGAAAAAGACACAAAGAAAAAAGCGTGAGGAGCTTTGTTGTAAAGGCGTACGGATAAGTGAGACAGCTGAAAAAGGAGGTAGAATCAAGAGAGATTTTTAAAAAACGTTAATTATTATTTTTTAATGGGAGAAATTAAAGACTGTTTGCTGTAGGGTATGACCCAAGAGCCAGAGGAAAATTGATGATATAGGAGAGAGAGAGTACAATTCCCAGAGCAATGTTTAGGGTTGAGGATCTCAACTATGAGACTTGCTGTTAACTCTGGTGCTCTTGCACTTCTGCTCACTTCTAGAGATGTGTGGGACTCAAATGTAAAACACATGCCGCTGATTTATACAATGGCTAGAAACAAACCTCCAGGAACCACGGAAATCTCTTTGTAAAAAGTGGTGGTGGTGACAACAAACAGGCAGGAATAAGACTTTCCTGGCCTGCGCGGGTACAAGAGCGAGTCAAAGACATAGAGGGTAGGGCGTGAGGGCTAAGGGTTGAGTTCTCAAAATCTGATTCTATGCAGTGTCACTGCTGTAATTTTTTTTTAACCAAAAATATTCACTGAACTTCTGCCTCCGGTAATGGAGAAATAGCTCTTATGGGACCAACCTTCCTACAGATAACATCTACTGACTATGGACTATATATA
>NW_006443570.1:16989281-17032282 GCF_000325575.1 Pteropus alecto | reverse complement strand
AAGAGCAACAAAAAGCAGGGAGAAACTGGAGAGGAGTTTGCATTTGGAAGAAAGAAATGGAACTAGGTGAAGCTCACATTTTTGTGATTGTTTTGCTTAATGGCGGGACCAAGTTAGCAGTGCTGCATGAGGTAGCTACAGCTCAGATAGAAAATCTTTGGTCTAACTATCTCTAAAAATCAGAAGACAGCATTCAGGGTGAACACAACAGCTAGAAAATAGAAGAGGGATACCAGGCAGTTGAGAGCCATAGAAGGGAAGCTTTGCTTTTTTCTATACATTTTCCCCACTTTGGCTGACCAACCCTTGAACTACATATATGCAGAGCAAACTCTAAGAACCCCAGTTTAGGGAAAAATAACTGAATCAAAATTTCAGATACTACACACAACGGGGGAGAAATGTTTGAAGCTTGAGTTCATCCAAGTTAACTACTTTCTGAAAGAGAAAAAAAATCAGAAATCAATTTTATTTAAAGCATCATAACAGAATCCAGATCCTCTATAATACATCAATCATAATGTTCAGAATATAGTTAAAAATTAGTAGATATTTGAAGACATAGGAAAATACAAACCTAGAGAGAAAAGGCAATAAATGGAAACTGAGCTGGAGATGACCCAAGGGTTGAAATTAGCAGATGTGAATTTTAAAGCAGCAATTATAACTATACTCAAGGACATAAAGAAAAATATGCTTGTAATGAATAAAAAGGGTAAAAGAAAAGCATATCTCAGTAGAGACACAAAGGAGAACCAAATGGAAATTCTCGAACTGAAAAAATACAATATAAATAAACCTTTCACTGGGTGATCTTAATAACAGATTACAAATTATAGAAGAATCAGTAAAATTGAAATAGATAAATAGAAATTATCCAATGTAAAGAACAGAGAGAAAAAAAGATCAGTGGGAAAAAACTAACAGAACTCCAGTGATCTGTGGGATAATGTCAAAGGTCTAACATGGTTGTAATGGGAGCCCCAGAAAAATGATGATAGAAAATGGGGCAGGAAAACAATTTGAAGAAATAACTAAAATTTTCTTAAATTTGATAAAGATGCACATTTAACAGATGAATGAATTTAGTGAATTCCAAGCAAAATAAATATAACGGAAACCACGCCGAAACACATCAAAATCAAATTCTAAACAAAATATTTCTTGAGCGCCTAGCATATGCCAGTCATAATCGTAAACACTATGAATATGGAAATGAGGAAAATTGATAAAGTGTCTCCCTTCACAGACTTACATTTTAGTGGGAAATTCAGAAAATAAATTAACGAATATAAAATATAATGTTAATATAATATGGGCAGTAGGAAGAAAAGAAAATATAGTAAAATATAAAATAAAGAAAAATGAGCTAGATGAGGGACTAGCTAATGAAGGACTGCTCCACTTTTTTTTTGTTAAACGGTATAAATCATTTCAAAACTGTCCATTTCAAGCTGCTCTTCAATGAACATGTGATGATAGCTTACATTTATTAAGAACTTATTTTCAGCTGAGCACTCTTGTATATGTTTTATATATGTTTACTCACTTAATTGTCACAAAGACCCTTGGAAGCAGATACCAGTACTATCCCCATATTAAAAGCAAAGAAATTGAAAAACAAAATAAAAAGAAAGTTATTGCTGAAGTTTATACAGCTCTGGAGTCTATGTTCTTGGTTACTACAGTGTAGTTCCTCTATAAACAGAATTCTTTAGCTGACTTATCTGAACGATTAATTAATCACCACCACCACCACCACCATCACCACCACCATCATCATCATCATCCTCATCATAATCTTAGGTAGCAATTATTGGGTACGGACCATGATCCTGGGCACTGTTCTACATGTTTTACCTAAATTATTTTCAATCCTCAAAATCACCTTGGATGAGAGGTCAAGTAATTTACCCAAGATCCTACAACCCTTACGAAGAGAAACAGGCATTCAAATCCAGATCTGCTATGTTCCAAGAGGTAGAAAGATCTTCCCTGAGATAAATCCAGCTGGAGAATATTTTTTTGCAAACTAAAAACTGTTAAATATGGTTATAATAATCCCTTATATCTCTTATTTAATAATTTTCACTAACTTCTCATTACCAACCTCTTATTTCCAATTTTACACTCGCTTTGTCCAAAACACATTCACCCTGCACTGTCCCTTTTCTCTACCTTACCCTCCATGCAAACAGGTATACCTGGGATTTCCCCAATCGAACTCTCATCTTCTGCAATTTATCCATTTTCTTTTCTCTTTCTGGCCTCTGGTTTTATTTTTATTTTTTTTGGTACAACCTGCAATCTGATGGCATCACACTCTTCTTCCAGGTTTAGTTCAAAAAATCCTTTCTCTGTGAAGACATTTTACATCTTTTCAACCTCTGACTTCTCTGACACTCATCTCTTGGGAACTGTTTCTAATCTTGGAGCACATATGACTCAGTCATTCCAGATGCTGTCACTCTGGGCAAGTCATTGGCCTTCTCCAGGCCTCACTGAAAGAGTAGGAAAGAATTCAGGGATCACTCCACATTATTTTCTCAAAATATAAGATTAGGATACAGTGGGGCTACACAGAGTCCCTGAGCAACACCAGTTCAGCAGCCAAATAGGTAGAGCCCTTAACAGCAGGTCCCCTCTCACCCCTCCTCCTCAGAAGATGCTGATGTCCCATAGTGGGCACAAGATAGGACTGGATAGGACACTTGCTTTCAGAACATGACATAGAGGCTTTGGAGCCAGTAGATCTGGGTTCAAGCTCACTTTCAGCCATGGGATATTTGGATAAGTCACTTATTTTCAACAATAATAGTTTCATTAGAGATCGTTGCAATCATATCGTGGGTACGACACACAGATGTGCTGCACACGTTCCTTCCCTTTTTCCTCCCTGCTGGCTAGGCATTATGGCCATCAGCTTTGGCAGAAAAACTTAGGTAGTGATAAGGGGAACCCTCTTCCCTCTGTTACTTAGTGAATTCCCAGACAGAGATCGTCTGGATTCTGAACCCCAGAGGCTGTCTCAGCTGGCTTTGAGGGCTGGCAGCTGCACAGCCCTGCCATGAATGATAGGTCTGTCTGCTGGCCAAGGGCGTGACTGGGACTCTCCTCCACCTCGCCCTCCTCCTGTCTGGCTCTACGCTGGGTGGTTCATGCTCTGCTCATCACTCTCTGGTTCCCCAAGCATGTGGATAGAGCTCCCTCGAGAGGCAGGGCGTTTAAACTGACAATATGCACAGCAAATTGAATTATGGAGAAGGCTCTTCTTGTTGGGGATGATTTTTTTTTAAATTACGTTTATTGGGGTAACATTGGTTAATACAATTCTATAATTTTCAGGTGTACATTATAATTTGACGTATGTATATTCTATCAATTTTATAATTTTCAGGTGTACATTATAATTTGACGTAGGTATATTCTATCATGTATTTACCACCCAAAGTCCAGTTTCCTTCAGCTACCATATATTTTATCCTCTTTATCCACTATACCCTTCCGGGGGATGATTTTAAATTACCAATGATTGGAAACGAAATGGCAGGATGGCAACGAGCCTCAGAAAAGTGTTAGGTCTTAGTAATTATTCATGTCGGTAGATATTTCTATTTCTCTAGGGCTGTGCGATGACTTCATTTCTTAGACCTTAATTTTTCCCATCTGAGAAATGGCAATGACCTTCATGGGATCCAGGAAGGAAGAGCAGGGAAGAAGGGAGTTGAAGGAGCAGTCTGACATGGCAGAATGGAAAAGGGATTTAGAGGGTGGAAGTCCTTACACAGGACTTTGGGTAATTCTAACCTCTCTGGGCCTCATTTTCCTACTATTTCCAGGATTTGTAGAACAATTAAATGATAACCAATAACTGAGAAAGAGTGCTTTGTGACTGTAAAAAAAAAAGAAATCTCCAGACGTATTAGCATTTGAGGGTTATTGGGGGCATTACATGAGATAATGTGTTCAAAGCACTCAGCCAGTGACTGGACCAGAGCAAAGGACACATAACCATGCTGTCTTCAGCAGTGGTGGTGGTTGTTTGAGGAAGCTGCGTGGTGGCGCCTCTGACTAGTCACACTTCGGAGTTAGCAGACCTGCCTCCAAATCCTGGCTCACTCGCTGTGTCAGGTCCTGGTTAAGTTACTTACCTTTCCTGAGTCTCAGTTTTTCTCATCTGTAAAATGAGGTTGATGCTTATTTGTGACACCCTGGCAGCCATGCAGGTTTGCTGAGTTCAGCAAGCAAAGTGCCAAGCACAGTGTCTGGGACTCAGGAAATGTCTTCCTTCCTTCATCAGCGATCAGAAAGCTCTTTGGTTCCAGCACTGTACACACAACCGGTCTCCCAGGTACCTCAATTCTACAGGACTTCTAGCACCTGGGACCTGTTCAGAGGGTGAGAATTCCCACGCCCTGATGTTCAAACATTGCCCGGGGGCTCCTGTTACACACTCCAAGCCTCACACTCTTGCACCTTTGCCTCCCTCTTGCACCTTGTGCTGCTCCTTTAGGGCATCCTACAAAATGGAGACAATCGAATCTGCTCTAGTTTCTTCCCAGGAATATTATGAAGACCATCCAGGTGATCTACATTAAACAGCTTTTAGATGATCAACTGTGGCACACATATGAGTTACGGCTGCTATGAATTTTGCTGTGGCTAATAGAGGGCATGGGTGATGAGGAAGTGACTGGAGAAAGGGACCCTGTGGCTTGTAGCTGAAGACAGGGCTTAAAGAGGACAAACCAATTTAACCAACTCCACATACATCTCCTTCATTGTCATCAAAACTTGGCTTTGGTGTCTGGCACGTAGTAGGAATTGAGTGTCTTGCACAGACTAGGTCCATAGTAGGACTTTGTTAAGAATTGGTCACATCGATTCTCATCATATACATGATGATGATGATGATGATGATGATGATGATGCCATAAACACTGATTAGGTGTCTGCTCTATGCTGGGCACCCTATGTGCATGCTATTTAAATTCCATCTCTGAGGCAGAAAGTGATAGCTTTATCTTATACAAGAGACAAAAATAACGGGCTCGGGGAGGTTAAGTAACATGCCTACCCTTGGACAGCTGGCCATGACAGAGCCCCATCTGTGTCCAGATGCTTTTGCATCCAGAACCCATATTCTTTCCTCCAGAGTCTGGGCCAAGCTGTCAGTTTTAAATTCCTAGAGTGGCAGGCATCCAGCACTGGAGAGTAGTCACCAGCTTTCAAAGATCAGTCCTTTTGCAGCCTCGGACAGCATAGTCACAGGCTGTGAGGCTGTCCCCTTGACCCTCCATCAAGGGCATAAATAAATGTCCCCAAAGAGCCCTTACACTGCAGGAGGACTGACTATGGGTCTGCACAGAAGAAAGGGTGAAGGAGTCCTTCCCTAATAATTGCTGCTGTTCTGTAGATTGCCAGCCCTGGGCATCAATTTGGCCTCTGAGGAGTACGGTACCACCCCCCCAACCCCATGCAAGTAGATGGCATGCCACCCCGGTGGTTGATACCCCTCAAACCTCTGAGCCAGCTGCATCGTGCTCTTGCTGCTGAGCACCCACACTGCACACTTGCCCAGAATTGCTCCAGTGAGGAAAAACAGAACAAGGAAAGGCCTGTAGAAGCAGATGTGTATTTTAAAGAAGAGCTGGAATCACTGTTCACAGTTCCAGATGGCAGGGTTTGGGGCCCAGGAAAGGGAGACCTGTGGCTCTTCCCAGCAGGAGGCTTGTAACAACACTTAGTGGGGGGTCGCACTTTCCTTGTCTATAAAGAACAAAGTGAAGAATCCTTATTCCATCTCTAGCAGGCACGAGAGTTGTTAAGAGAGCATTTATTAGCTCTGAAACCAAAGCTCGCCATGGTTTTACTGGAAACGCCATGGCGGGATCTCTCCTTTTTATAAAACGAGGAATCCTGACTTGCTTGGGTTAGCTGCGTCACACTCTCCCTAGGCCATGGCCTGGTAGGTGGGACTCTGCTTGTTCCAGCTGCTGCCTCCTCTGAATCCCATAGCTGGACCCGTTATTCAGTGCAGACCATGTTCAGGCCTCCTGTGACTATGCTGCCCAAGGCTGAAGAAGGACCTACCTTGGCTACTCTCTCCCCCTGTGGGTCCAACTGGCCACAGGCCTCCTTCATCAGACTCTCCGCTCTTGCGTCCTCTTATCCGGGAGGATAGGGACAGCTCTGGCTCTGCAGTCGGACAGTTCTAACTCGACTCTGCTGCTTCTGGTATGTGAGGCCCTGCAGCTCTCCGTCCCTCCCACATTCCTCAGTGGTAAGGTGAGGCTAGTGATGATAACACCACCCTGGTAGTTCATTCAGGAGAAACTGAGCTGATTCATGGAAAGAGTTGAGTGCAGTGACCGGCACATAGAAGGTATTCAAAATATGGTAGCTATATCCATGGTCGTAAAAGATAATAAAGCAAGAGTCACGGCAAAGTCAGGCCCAGGCACAAATCCTGACTGCACCGTATACTAACTGAATGGCCTTTAGCAAATCCCGTAAATTCTCTGAGTCTTAGATTCCTGTGTGGAAACAGTACTGTTCCCAGTTCCTAGAGTTAGTATAAGGATGCACTGAAGTGAGGTATATAAACTACTTGATGCTGTTTCTGACACATAAGATTTCGAGAAATGTTTTGTAATATATATTTTAATTGACACATGGTAGGTACTCAGCATCCCTTAGTTCTTTGCTGTGGGGCCCTGTGTTAACCCTTTGTTGAGCCTCCTGGTGCTGAATGCTTGTGCAGTTCTAACATTGCCGTTGGTTGCTTGCTCTGTCCGACACTGGGCTCCGTCTCTGCATTAGACTTGCTCCCCTCACTCAAGATGGGATAAATGTCCTCAGTGGGTAGTCTAATTCCTGTCTCAGCACCTTTCAGAATCTATCTCAACCTGGGACATGCATCTGGGCCAGGCCCAGTTCGGACCCAAAACGAGATGCAAAGAGACGTGAATTGAAAACAGGAACCTTCTTTCCAGGTGAATGAAAGGTCAACGATGATGAAAGTTTACACCAAGTTGGATCCTTCCCAGAGACACTGGAGTGTGGCTTGGATGGGAAGCCGCTCTACCAGAATGCGAGGAAAGATGTGTCTCCAGGCCCCCGAACAATCTTTTCAGCAGCACGAGGCTTTATCAAAAGCAGTATCTTGGAGACTACAAACTCAAGTGATGGAGCCACAGAAATTCAGCCCCATACCATGTGACCTCACGTAAGGAAAATAGGAGGCTCCCACTATGTGTTTGCCCTGCATACCTACTATGTGTCAGGCATTGTACCTAATACTCTACCAACATTGTGTCTTTCAATATCCTATAACATGAGTTTGGTTATGTTTGTCTTACTGAGGAGGACATTGAGGCTCAGAGGGGATAAGTAACTTGCGCAGGTCCATCCAACTAGTAAACTCTCTGAGGCAGGGGCTGTGCCATTTTTATCCCCCAGAACTAAACACAATACTCAGTATACATTAGGAGCCCAACAAAAATTGAAGCAGATGAGTACAAATTATTTCTTAGCCTTGTTTTCTACTTATTCTCAGCTTTCTTGCTGTTTCTCAGACTTACCATGTCTCTCTCTGGTCTACATTTTTGTGCCTGCAGTTCTCTCTGCCTAGAGTATTTTTCCGCTTTCTCCACAGAGCAAACTCCCATTCCTCTTTCAAGACCTAGTTTGAATGTCATCTTTTTGTGAAGTTCTTAGAAGTCTCCTCTCCAGAGTTAGTATCTCCCATGTAGGGTCTCACAGTAATTTGCCACCCTTCTATGAGAGCTCTTATAGCATAGGTTACACATTACTTGATTAGTATCTTTCTTTTCATTAGGCAGCTTGAGGGTTAGGCCATGTTGGAATTGCCACTGTGCCCAGGATGTCCATGTATGCTAACTTGTCTTCATGGAAATATTTCTTAAGCATAGTCACTTCTTTTTCATTTGAGGAAAACATGTTCAGCCTCTGCCTTCTGAGAGTAGAGGGTACTTCACAGGTTGCCGATGCCAAGAAACGGATGCATAGGAAATTGTCGTGAAGTGACTGGCAATTGCGGGCTTCATGGCAGAAACACATCCCAACATCAATAATACATTGACCTTTTGATTCATGGTTTGCCCTTTTGTGAGTTTGACAGTGGGTCAATTCTTTCATGTCTCAATGTCTAGACATCTGGAGATAGTTTAGCTAGCATCAGTGCCCCACCCCAGGCCTCTATTCTTGGCCCGAAAAATCCCATGTTTCTGTCAATGACTCAGAAAAATACAATGAGGTTTTGCTCATCAGATTTGCAGATGACAAGACAGTGGCAGGAATGGTGATTATGTCAGATGACAGAAACAGGATCCAAAATAATTACAATAAGTTGGAACAAAGGGTCAACTCATTTAGCAGAGATTAATTTTGGGTCCAGAAACTGACTGCACGGGGATTGAAAGGGAGTGGTGTGACACAGAAGCGTGTGGGGGCAAAGGCTTATTTACTCAGGAGTGAGTTAGATATGAACCAGAGAGTAGTGTGGCTGTTAGGAATAGAAACTGGGTGTGCATCATTAAAAGTAGAGGTCCTAGTAGGAAGTGATGGTCCTGTTGGACTTGTCTCTGGTCTGACAGCATCTGGGTGTGATGCTCATGTCTGGTCCCAACCTTTGAAGTGAGACATTGACAAAGTGGTCCATGTCCCAAGAAAAGGGATCTGATACTGTTGGCACCAAAATCCAAGAAACTGGAGGAATGTTCCCCTGTGGAGTAGGGACTGGAGAAGAAACATGACTACCTTTTGCAAATATCCAGTTTTGTCACACTGAAGAGTGATTTTGTGAGGCTAATGAACAGAATCAATGTTAATTGGTTAAAGCATCAGCCAGGTCAGCCAGACATATTTCGGCTTTACATAAGAAAAAATGTCTTATAAGTCAATGCTACTCACCAGGGGGATGAGCTGCCCTGTGATGATGGGACTCTCTTTTACTTGAACTATTTGGCACAAGTGATATGGGAGGAATTATGATGTTGCGGGGAGGTATCAACTTCTAGCTGCCATCCACACTTGAGAAGCTAAAATTCCAAATTGCACTTTAATAACCTGTTTCCCCAGGCTTTCCCAGCTCAAGGAGAGGGGAGGACAACAGACAAGTGGGCATTATTAGAGATGCACGCCATGCTGTATCTGTCCTGCCAAGGGCAGATCACTGACCTTGAAAGAATAGTTCCCTCTGTGCTCAGGGTAAGTTCCTTTCTGTAAGGTTCCTTGCTTTTTCGTGCCCATAGACTCAGTCCTGAGGCATGCCCAACCGAATCTGAATCCCTAGAGTATTGAACCTGAGACCCCCGCTAGCTGGGACCCACACTCCTTTAATAACTAGGTTGTTTGCATTTCAAATCCATACATCTCATTCATACTCTCGATGCTCTCAAAAATCCCCGAAGAGCAGGGCTGTACCTGTCACTACATTAAGCTTTCCCCCCGTAGCATAATGGTTAGGAGAGCATGCGCTGAAGTCAGACAGAAATGGGTTCAAATTCCAAATCTCATTTTTAGCCTTTACTACCTGTGTGAATTGGGCAAGATTTGAATCTCTGTAAGGCTCAGTTTCCTTGTCTGTAAAATGGGGGTGATAATATTACTTATTTCATAGGTTGTTATAAGGATTAAATAAGATGTGCAAGTAAAGAGCTTGGCAATATGGTAACACATGGTAAGCACTCAACATATATTAGCCACTATTACTCTATATAACTGCAGGACTGAAGAGCCTGTCTCATGCTGGGTTTTTCCAGGTCTCTGCATCCATCCCTACCCAGCTCCTAGGCCCTTTTCTCTAGGTCATAGCAGGGGCTGTTCTTTTCAGCACCCGGCTTCCTCCTGGGTGAATGTCACCATTTCAAGCTGCAGCCCTGTCCCCCGTCGTTCTTTGTGGCACATCACTCTCATTTTCCTCTCACACGGAATCATCCAGTTGTAACTTTCAGATTTCTCTTATTTCAGGGGGAAAGCTGTTTTCTCATATGCCTTGCATTTTAATGAATTTCATTGCTATTGCTCATTTTGATCTGTTTAATAACATGTTTTAAATGAATCCCTTGTAATAGAAGGATTTCATTACTAATGGAGACAGCTGTGTAATGCAGTGAGTTGATTACTTTCACTTTTCCAATGAGGCCTGCCGGAGTTAAAACTTTTAGAACTCTGCAAAGTTTTGGTTAGGAGCGTTGCCTGAGGAAGCTGAGAGAAAGATTTCCATAGCAGCAACAGATTCACGGAATGCAAAAGAGTGGAGTTTGTGTCTGCAAAGACTGGGTGAAAAGGGCAGAAGAAGCCTCATCCCGAGGCTGGTTGATGACTGTGAAGAGGAATGCTAAAGTCTCGAGGAAGACAGGATATTGCATGGTGAGTGAGGGGCTCTTATGATGGTCATGGGCCCAGGTTTATGGACACTGGATGCCACTACTAACTTACAGAGATGATCACACCCTCCCCTCTACCTAGGCAGGTGTCTGTTACTATATATATCTCTCACTGTAACTAATTATCTAACAAACCCAAGGCATGATGTCTTATTCATCTTTGTATTCCAAGTACCTAGACAGACTTGCCACGAGAAAGGTGTTTGTTAAAATAAAATAAATTCTTTTTCTCCCTCGTTTTCCCACTAAGTGCTCTCTCCCTTATGCATGCATCACTGACAGCCAACTCTAAGCTATGACAGAAACTTCTATCTCCACCTCTGACCTCTAGAGATCCACCCGTATCTCTAGGTGCCCTCTTATCTTCTCCATATAGCTTGGCTGCCTTATATTCACCTTCTACTTAATATGTCTAAAGCTGGAATGTATCACCTTCCCCTGCATTCCCATGCTCCTTACCATACCTGGTGCTTTTCATGTGTTACTTATTCCTGTGAATGGCACCACTGTACACTCAATTAAGAACCCAGGAGTTATATCTTGATATCTCTCCACCTTGATCTAATTAATCATCAAATTTTGTTGATTTTACCTATTAAGTAGAGTTCGAATCCATCCACTTCTCTCCTTTGACTTTGCCACTACCTTTATCCAACCAGCAGAGGAGCCTTCCTTCCAAACCCAGGTCCTGGCCTGTAGGGACAGACACTGAGGAGGAAAATGGTTATGGGCCTTTATCATTTTTATCACTGTACAATCTCTTCTTCATTGTTCAGGCAACAAACTGACTCTGTCCTCCTAGCCAGGTGTAGTAGGCTGAACAATGCCCGCCCCCCAAAGGTTTTAGAACCTGTAAATATTACCTTATATGGCAAAGCCTTTGCAGATGTGATTAATTTAAGGCTCTTGAGTTGGAGATATTTTCTTGGACTATCCTCGTGAAGCCTCTAAATGCAATCTCAAGTATCTTTGTAAGAGGGAGGCAGATATAAGTTTGACTACAGACAGAAGAGAAGGCAATGTGACTACCGAGGCAGAGACTGGAGTCACACGACTAGGAGTCAAGGAATTCCAGCAGCCCCCAGAAGCTGGAAGAGGCGAGGAACAGATTCTTCCCTACAGCCTCCAGAAGTAGCGTGGCCCAGCCAACACCTTGACTTCAGCCTTGTGATACTGATTTTTTGACTTGTGGCCTCCGAAACTGTGAGAGAATAAAATATCTGTCGTTTGAAGCCATCCACTAACTGTAAGAATGAGTCCCAGACTGCTTGAAGCACATGTTTTAACTTTGCAGAAAAATTAGTCTGACAGAATGATGCCCACACCTGAGAGAAGCAGAGAATGAAGGTGGAATGGGGAATGACCTCCTGGTGTGGGAGTGACCAGTTCCAGCCATCCCTGAAGCTAATTACCTACCCTCCCTCCCCACTCTCCACATACACATATTCATCTGATGGCCTTTTCATCTTTGTTAAGGATACAGACTCTCATCAGCAGTGATCACTCATTTACCAGGGATGGCTCAGACTACATTTCCAGAGATTTTTTGGTCCAGGGCTGCCTCCTATGGCAAATAGCTGGTTAACCATTGGAAAGGAGAGGACTAGTACAGTTAGCTCAGGGGTCCCTTAATCAGTATAAACTAGGCTATGCTGTGGTAATAAATAAACCTTTGAATTTCTGTGACTTAACATGTTTATTTCTTGTTCACGCAAAGTTCAGGGTAGGGTGACTGTTCTCCACGTGGTAACTCAGCAATCCAGGCTGCTGCCATCTTGCAATACTTCCATCTCAATTCATGTTCTTTTTTTTTTTAGAGGTCATGAGAATCCATTGCCACTCTTAACTGCCCTCAAATAGATGGGAACACACATCCCTTCTGTTTACAGCTCACTGACCAGAACTAGTCACCCGAGTCCCAATTTAACTGCAAAGGAGGCTGAGTAGTCTTGATTAAATACTGGAAGAGGAGAAAAGGGATAGGGTGAGATTTACAAATCTATAGTAGAGGGAGGTCACCTAGTTCTGCTAGTGGATTCTAGAATCTAAGGGAAATCTCATCAGAGGTGAAAATTTGCTGGGCAGGGTTTCAGCAAATATGTCAGCAGAGCAAAGACAATGAAGAGTCTCTGAGGCCAGTTCTTATAAGTGAAACGGGGTAGGAAATTAATGCTAGCTCTCCCACGACTAAGACACCTAGCCCATTAGTTAAATTTGTCTGCAGAAGAAAGATCAAGGAAGAGATTTGGAAAGAACATACCACAACAGCTTCTGACAAAACGATTCTTGTATGTCTTCATGCATGCAAATCAGTAAGCTGGCATACATTCCTGAGAATCCTAAGAGAATTGGCAGACTATTTATGAACAGAAATAATGCAGTGAGTTTGAGTAAATGAGAGTCGAACACAATAAATTTTTTCTAAGGCTTGTGGGGAGGTGACGATGATGAGTTCACCACAATAAACTTCATTAAGCAAGCATAGAGAACCAATTCTGTGCTGGCCTACATGTGGGGGCTCAAGACTCATGGCACTCTGAGACCCGAGCGTGAGATTGGCATGTGCTGTGACTTCCACCTGCAATGCTCTTCCTCTTCTTCTCTTTTCTTCCTCTAGTTAACGCCTCCTTTTCTTTAAAACACAACTTAGTTGTTCTGTTGGTAGTCATGTAGTTTGTAATTCTGTATTGTGTAAAAATTCCCTTCAAAATTTAGTGGCTTAAAAAAGCCACACCTTTACTATGTCATGGTTTCTGTGGAATCCAGGGTCATGGTTTTTGTGGAATCCAGGAATCCAAGAACAACCTCGTTGGGTGTCTCTGCCTCAAGGTCTCTAGCAAGGCTGTGGAGTGTCTGACAGGGCTGTGGTCCCATCTGAAAGCTCAGCTGGGGGGATGCCTGTTAACAGGATTTCGTTTCTCACAAACTATTGGACTGTTGGCTGGGAGCCACCCTTAGTTCATTGCCATGGGGACATCTCCACAAGGCAGCTCATAACATGGCAGCCGGCTTTCCTCAGAGTGAGTGAGAAAGCTGGAGAGAACATGCAAGATGAAAGCCATAGTCTCTTTGGAACTCACAGACTCTTTGAGTCTTTTCGTAATCTCAGCGGTGCGTAATCTCAGAAGTGACATGTATCACTTTTGCCATATTTTATTCATTAGAAACAAGTCACTAGGGGTCTACCCACCTCACTCAAGGGGAGAAGGTTACACAAAGGCATGAATACAGGAGATGGAGGATGCCTACCATATGTCCCTTCCTCCAAGAAGTAGCAGTTGACAAATAAAGAAGGAGGAAAGAAATGGTATAGTCTTAGCTACATCTCTAGCACATTTTTCCTAATTCTTTCCCCACAATGTCCTGCCCCCTGTTCTGCTACTTAGAATCTGAGAGCTGGAAAGGAATTTGGAAATCATGTCTAATATCCTCCTTTTATAGACGAGGAATTGCTTCTTGGCCTTTTGGCTAAGATCAAGTGTAGTATAGATGAGGAAAAGCATAGAAGAGGTATGTGGCCTCCTCGATAAGATGGAATTTTTTGAACAGGGGACCTAGAGTGGGGCCTCAGGCCAACTGCTTTTCCAAAACTGGCTTCTTCACGCCACTCTCTCCCACCTATCCTCCTTCTAAAATTTCCTACAATTTTTATCAATACCAGTCATTCCATAGGAATTATTTTCTCAGAGGTCACCTAGAAACGTCTTGGTTAAATATTTGATCCTGGCCTACTTCTTGAGTTATTACTTCATTTCGCTTCTATGAACCACACAGTCCTGTCTTCTCTTTTCCTGGCCAGCTGTAAGTCCTCCCTGCACCAAGCAACAATTTTTATAATATCACAGAGACTCAGTCCTTAGCCTCTGCTCTTTTCCTGCCATCTAGGTCCATTGATGGACTTATCTAATCTCAGGGCTGTGAGGATCATCTCCCCTTGCTTTGATCTTCAGTTGCAGTCTAGTTCTCCCATATCTAACTATCTGATGGGCATTCTCATTGACATGTCATTGATACCCAACTCAATCATGACAGTAGAATAACCCCATCTATTATTTATGACATACGTGCCAGCTCTGAGGCTAAGTGCTCTATTTGTATTTTCTTCTTTAATCCTTTCAAGGACACTATGCTATAAGTAATACCATTCACATTTTGTAGATAAGAAAACTAGGCTCAGAGAGGTAAAGTGACTTGTCTGATATTCCATAACTAGAAACGGATCCATATCCTTTTGATTCTAAAATCTGTGCTTTTAACCACTGTACTCATGATCTTTTCCCTAAAACTGCTCCCTCTGGACGCTCTCATTTCTGTTCTGCCCTTAACCAATTTACTGAGCATCAAAATCTTGGAGTTGAAAAATTGTCATGCCATGGAACACCTCTGTGCCTTTGTATACGCTATTCTCTCTCCCTAATCATCAGTGTGGTCCATACATCCCCTCCATGTCACTCTCCTGCTGAGGTCTTCAATTCCTCCTTGGTTTCACATGGCTGGGTTACAGTGAGCTTGAAATTGTCCTAAGTTTTTGCCACAGGAACCAAGGTGCCCCCATGCTGAAACAATACCTGGGGATGCCTCTGCAATAGCAGCTATCACCTGAGTTCTAACGACTTGTTTACCTATGGGTACCCCCATCTGCAAAGTACACTTTATAGGAGCAGGGACTATGAATACTTATCTTTGCAGCTTCTGTCCTGGCAGCAGACACTTGATGGCTAATGAGTCATCTTTGGTGCATCTCATTCCTTTTATCCTCACAGCTAATCAGTAGACATGCCCTGCAGAATTTTCTTTGCTATGTTTTTCATATCTCTATCTCATTTTCTATTTTCCCAGCCATCATCCCAAGACTGTGTCTCCTGACCTCTCATGTGGCCCATTGCAATCACCTCCAAACTCGTGTCCTGGCTCACTCCTTGCTGCCCCGTCCAGTTCATCGTGATGATTTCTACTCTATTAACACTGCTTTGTATACAACAGTTGTCTGCTCAATGGCTCCCTGATGCCTGCATAATAAAGCCCAAGCTCCTTAGCTTGGCTTTCAATAACCTTCCCAATATGCCTTATGGCATCCTCCAATGCCACAGTCGCTGTGGCACTATATAAATTACCTGTTCTAGCTAAAGTGTGCTATTCACCATGTCTTTAATGCTCCACTGAGTTCTATTTCCATGCCATTGCTCACGCTGTTCCTCATGTTTGAAATCCCTCCCTTTTTTCCTCCACATAGCTGAACTCTACCCTGCCTTCACATCTCAGCTTAATTCTCACCTCCTCCGCTAGTCTTCTCTGACCATTGACCCATAGCAATTTTTCTCATCTGGGGTAGAGAGAAAAGCTTAGACTTTACTATCTGAGAGATATGGGCCAGGATTTCAATTACTGATTAGTTGTATGGTCTTAGGCAAGTCGTATAACCTCTTAGGCTTAGTAAAATGGGAGATAATAATACCTAAGTCCTGGGATTGTGAAGAGGATGAAATGAGGGAATATATATGCCCCAAAGAGGTTCCAATTGGTGACCTAAGCTATGTCAGTCTAGGATTTATACAGAGCCAGGTATTCCTGGAGGGTCCATGGAATAGACTCTTCGGGCTACTCTTTGCACCAAGAGGAAGAACACACCCATGGTATCTAAGACTATACGTGACCTGACATGACTGAAACAACACCTGAGTGACAGAGACCAAGCATATCAGTGAATGGTTTGGGCCCTGGGGACCATGCTCCCATGTTGGAACTCCAACTCTTCCACGTCTTAGCCAAGTAATCTTGTACAAGTTCCTTCATCTCTCTGTGCCTCTCTTACCCCAGTTCCAAGATGGGAATTAAATATGAAACCTATTTCATAGGGTTATAATGTAACAATAAGTGAGATACCTCTAAGGAGTTTAGCATGCCTCTGGCTGACTGTATGTAGCCTTTAATAAATGCTAACTATTATGTTTTATGTTATTATTCTTGAGTATGGCCTCTGTGGATTTGTCTTCATTCCAGAGCAAATGGGATGTGAATAAAAAGGGAAAGAAATGTTTTTCACTAATCAATTGTGGAAGAGCTCGATGGGAGTAGAGAGAAACCTGTTCCAAAGCATCTGTTGTTAGAGAGGGTAGCACAGGTGAGAATTATATTATAGAAAACAGCTCAAAACTGGGTCACCCATCAGAAGGAGTAGAGCAGTGGCTCTCAGCCCTGGTTGCAAGTTAAAGTTGAAGGCTTTCAACAAGTGCTGATGCCTGGGCCCCAACAATGGAGTTTCTGATTCAATTTGTTGGGCTGGGCCCACATATGGGTATTTTTGAAAAAGATTCTCAGATGATACTATTATGCAGCCAGGGTTGGCAAACACTAGGCTAAAGAAAGACATAGGTCAAGGTCAGAATAATGTGAACCAGCAAGGAAGGGAAGAGGTGAGGGAATAGAGAATAGCTGAGAGGAAATGATCCTAGAGACAGGGTGAGGCAAGGGAGATACCAAGGAAGGCAAAATTTATGGAGAATAAGTGCCTCTTTAAACTTTGTATCATATGCCTCACCTTAGAACCAGCCTTGCCTGGAGACATTCGTGGGAGCTCACAGCAATATCTTAAGTGTTTCTCTTCATTCTTGTATAGGTGGGTCTTATCTTCTTGGAAGCAGATATACAAAAGAGGAAGACTGAATTCCTATTCTCGCACTACTAGATATACAAAAGAGGAAGACTGAATTCCTATTCTCACAGTGCTCCCATCCATCCATCCATCCATCCATTCATCCCTTATTCACTCACTCACTCACTCACACTCACTTATTCATTCATTCATTCATTCATTCATTCATTCATTTATTTATTTATTAATAAAAATATATTGAGGGCCTGTTATTCACAGACACCTAGCTAAGCCTCCAATCTGCTGTCATTCTCTCTAACAGGTGTGATGGGTATATGTCAGGGGTTATGTCTCTGGTCTTAACTTATGAGGCAGAACTTAACTTCCTGATGATGAAGACCCTAGATTGTTTCTAGCTCAGGAACCAGGGTTGGATGAATGTCAATGTGGGTAAAGATAGTGATGCATGGGCTTTTCCCATCAGAGAGGTGTCAATTTGGAGGAAAAAACACTCACTTTAGCACTTAGTAGCTGTGGAATCTTGACCAATGTGTTTAACCTCCCCAAACTGCATTTTCAAAATTGATAAAGTGTGAACATTAGGTGATGGTGACGATTAAATAAACAAGTGCGCATGTAAGGTCTGATTCATGGTAAGTGGTCATAATGAAGGCCAGAGAAGTTGTAAATGAAATTGGTAGGACTTTTGAATTCCTCTCAGGCTTTTGTTTTTCACTTCGTAATCAATTAGAGGAGAACAGCAGATTTTCCCAGTATAAGCTGATCTCTTCATTACCAGAGAAACTTAAACTCCGAATCAGAAGGAATGTAAATATCGTCTAGTCCAAAACCCTCATTTTACAAATAAAGACCGAGGCCCAGGGAGGGGCACTGACCAAAGCTGCCCAGTGAGTCATTGGCTCATGGGGCTGGAAGAAGCTCGGGCACTTAGTCCTAGTTCTCGTTGCACCACCCAGGAGCAGATGCACCTCTGGTTTCTGACGAACAGAAAATGAAATGTTTTAAAAATTATGGCTCTGAAACTGGAATTTATATAATAGAAATAGGGGTCAAAATTTCACATCTCTTGAGCATCCACTATGTATTAGGCACATATATTTATGTCATCCCTTTCAAAGTTTGCAAAAGCCCATGAAGTAGGTGTTAAGATTATTTTCTCTATTTTACAGATGTGGGAAATCGAGTCTTAAAGAAATTAAGTGACTCCCAGGGACTCACACCCGGGAAGTTCTGGTGCTGGGCTTGAATCTGTGACTTCGAAGCTCACACTTTCTGTGTTTTACTTCATTGCCTCACTTGTAGAAGCTGCCCCCATAATTTATAGACATTTTTGAATCTAGGGATGGCCCTGGATCACACTTCTGGGGCTAAGGTGGAAAACAAGTAGCATTTCTCATCATGGGGACACAGTTAGACCCCTTTTCTAAGAATCTTTCACATGTTGCTGAAAATATATCAGAGGGAACTACAGTGGTGGAGATAGACATTGGGAAGTTTATCTGTCATACTTCTCTGCCTCCTCCAATGCCGGAAATTCTGCCATTAGTGATTTATTCCTTTGGCTGATTTTTGGCTCTCATCCCAATTAGCTGGGAGTGGAAATGAAGGCGGAGCAAGTCCTAATAGCTCAGCACGAATGTGTTTATTCTTCCCTCCCTGACCTGTTGGACTCTGACTCATCTTTCAAGGCCCAGCACAAATGTCATGGAACACGGGAACTTATAACATATTCTGAATCATCACTCTGCTGTGGGCTAAGGACACAATGACTAGTAAGGAAGTACAGGTCCTGTGTAGACTGTTCACCATCTGGTGGGGAGGTCAGCTGAGAAAATACACAACTATAATGCAAAATGAAAAGGATGATGCAAACTCGGGGCTGTCCAAAGAGGGCTCCCAGCACTGGAGAGGGCAGAGACAGGGGCTACGATGTGTGTTGCCAAATTTCCCTTGGAATGTAGTTTCTCCACCCACAGTGCTTATCTAGTACTTGGCACAATCCCTGTCAAAGCACTAATCTTGGCCACTTGTGAAGATCTATTTGCTTGTTTGTCTTAGGATGTGAACTTCATTGGCAGGGGCCCTATGTCACTTGGCTCTGTATTCCCTGTGATTAGCATGGGGCCTGGCACATAGTAGATGCTCAGTAAATGTTAGTAGAGGAAAAGAATGAATGGAAATGTGAGATCTAAAGGTAAGACACAACAAGGATGGCGGGAGGAAAAAGAAACTAGAGGAAAAACAGATATGAAACCCTTCTAAAGCACATTGGATCCACTTTCTGTTTTGGCTAGAGATGGTCCTTGGGGACCTGAGGAAAGGAAATGATCTCTCTCCCATAACATCACTGGCATCCAATCAGTGCAGCAGGAAAGCTCGGGGCACAGCTCAAGGTCTAGCTGAAGGAGCCCCATTAGGCAATGTCCACCGTTTAGCTCTATAACACTTTTGTTTTACTCTTCATATTGATTGAGCTTTCAGTTTTATTGTGAATAATTTACTAATTTACTGTATCTTATTTTAAAATCTCTCTTTAATCATAACTTTTTTTTTTTTTTGAGTCATAGCAATTTATATTTGTCAGGTAATGACCTTCTCAATGAAGATCACAGTGAAAAAAGAGATCTTAGGCTGGGAAGTTTTCCATGATGGTGGGAACAGGGCTGGCTGTGGAAAAGGCACGAAGAGATGCCTCTGTCTGCTCTTCTCCTTGGGCTGCTGACCTTACTCTACATGTTTGTTTTTTCTTGGTTTGATCACCTTCTAATATACCATGCAAGTTACTTGTATATCACTCTTATTGTTCATTGTTTATCTCCTCCTCCCACAGTAGAATGTAAGTTCCATGACATTAGGAGTCTTTTTCTATCTTGTTCACCAATGTATCCCCAACATCCAGAACAAGGCCTAGAATATAGTAAGTGTTCAATAAATATTTGGTGGATGAGCAGATAAATGCATAAATAAAAGAGTCAGTGCAGGTTAATGCAATCCAAGATTTGAAAGCCACTTTGGGTGGCCATTTTTTACCATGTACCCAGTGAAAGAGAGATAGGGAGGTTGGAGGGAGAGAGGAAAGTAAAGCAGACACAGAGATGGATGGAGAAGAGAGATGGGACCAGGAGAAGCAAGGTAGGGTCATAAGTATTGTGGTTCCTGATGGCTTTTTGGGTCCAAGGTCTGTCTTTCATGAAGTCCTTCTCCATCTTCTGCTCTTGAGATCTGCCTAATAAACCCCTCTTCAGATAATCTGGCACTACTGGAAATCTGCACACTTTAGAAAAAACATCTGTGACAGCCTATTTGCTCAGCCTTCAGGAAATTGCCCATCCAAGGCCCTCAAACTTGGGGTCAGCCAGAAGCACACTGGGGTGAAGGGAGGGTAGCATTGAGGTAGAGGGCTTATCTTTACACTCCTGAGTGATTACGCCCCCTACACACTCCATCTCCATCTTCTACACTCTCTCCTGATTCAGCTCAACACACTCTCCATCCTTAGGTAGTGTTAGGGCAAAAAAATGTACTCCCATCTTGATTTTAGTCTAACCTGCTGCCCCAGTTCACATTGGGCATCACGTATAGGCACAGTGTCCAGACCCCACAGTGATTGAGAAGCAACTTCTGTCCTCAGTGTGGTCACGTTTTTATAACCCCTTTCTTCTACATCCCATGATATGTGCACCCTCTTCCCAGCTTCCAGCTTCCTGGCATTTCTGTTTGGGAGAAAGCCATGAGAAGAAAGTCCAGGAATAGGGTCTCTTGAAATATGTGCATGTGTATATGTGTATGTGTGTGCACACGTACGTGCATGTAGCAGTGGTGAGCAATGCCAAACAGTGACTTGGGTTCAATGTAGCTGTTACTCTGCCCCATCCAACATTGAGACCTCATCCCTTTGGGTAATAGAAAAATGAGCCCTTTTCAGATAAGCTGGGGACCCTATCTCCTCACAGGTTAACTTCCCAAGAAATTTGTCTAAGATGGGGACAAAATAAACAGACCTAAGTTACATTAGACACCTGTCTGCCCAGTCTGTGCAAGAAGTCTGTTCTAAACTAAACACAGTTAATTTCTCTCTTGATCAGGCAGAGGCTGGTCTGGGTAGAAGCTGCAAATTTCTGAGTTTGGTCTTTCTACCAAACTCTCTCTCTTTTCATCTCTAACTGCTAAGCCATTTGACAGGAAGTCCCTGGAGTAGGATATGCAGAAATGACCTGAGAAGTGTCTTCCTGAGGGAGGGCAGAAGCTAACAGATGTCGAGGCCCTTGTGTGCCAAGTGCCATGCTCCTTGCTGTACCTGAGTAATTTTGTCAAAGGTTTCATTAGGAGGAAATAACTAGCCTCTGGTCTTTCAGGATCTACAGTTTGAAGCATTTGGACATTCTTGGGACTAGTTTTCTGGTCTTGGGAAGAACAAGCAAGAGGAAGTGAGCTTAGATGATAGTAGGAAAGGTATCGAGGAAAGAGAGATATAAAGTAGGGGAAATGTAAAGGGTGAAAGTTAGCTGGAGTAGATGAGTTTGTGACTATTGAGTACAACTCTACTCCCCTCCTAAGATATGCTTGATAATGAGAAGATCTCAGAGCCAGAGATCTCTTTTCGGGGAGAAACTGAGAGCTAAGAAGGACCTAACATCTTCCTAGAACCATGCAGGCAGCATACACTTAAGATTCATTTCCACGTGATGCCCTTCCACAGGACTATTCCATGCAAACTGCTGTCCACCGGCTCAGGATTCAAGTTGTTCAGATCTCGCTTCTCACTTGTCCTTCTTCTTTCCTCTTTCTGGTTCTTACCTGGCCTCCCCACCAGGCTCCCTCTGTTACAAACTGGTGTCTCTGCTTTCAACTCACCTATATCAGTTGCAATGATTGAGTTACGAGAAGGTAACAAACACTTCCAAAATCTCAGTGGCCTAAATCAACACAAGTTTATTTCTCATTCACGTTACATATCTAAAGCAGGTCACTGGGGGGTTCCGATCATCCTAGTCCTTCAGGGTCCCAGGCTGACAGAGAGTTAACTATGTAAATGACGTTCCCATTTCAACACACTAACAGATGAGTAAACAAGGGGAATTGCACGCCAGCTCTTAAGTGCTTCCACAGAAGAGACACACATCACTTCTGCTTTTATTTAACTGGCCAAAGGAAGTTACATAGTCATGCCTAACTTCATGGGGTTAGGGAGTTATAATTTTCTCTTGTGTTTGAAAGAAGAGGAGAACCAGAACTACCGGTGAGCACTACAAATGTGTACCTTGCCTCTTGCAATCCACCTCCCTAATTCCTTTCTCCCCTTCTTCCCTCCCTGCTCTTCTATCTGAATTCCAGTCCTTGACCCCTTAGCCATGCTAATGTTCCCTCCTTCCGTTCCTTCCTGTGTCTCCATGCCCTTCTCCCTAACTCTGTTCCCCACAGAGCCCTCGATGGTCACACCTCTATCGCTTGGCTGCTTTGAATAGATGTGATCGAACACAACCTCCAACTCTAACTTCACAAGTTTCCCTGGCCCCTAATTGAGCTTAATGATTTATGTCTTATAATGCACATGAATGGGCAAGAATTCCTGGATCTCATTAATAATTTTAAGCATGCCAGAAGTAAGATTTTAAATCCTAAGCAAAAATTAAATGACCGTAAAATCTTTGTTCGCTTCCCAGGAGACAATCCCGTTTCAACTTGACAGCTTAATTAAAAGCTGGGTAAATTGGACACAACACTTTTAATAAACAGGACTTGGCAGGCCTGGGAAAGAGATAGAAGGGAGGTGAAAGCAGGAGAAAATGAAGCTCACAATGTAACAAAAGGAAATTAAGTTATGGGAGCTCCCTCTCCTGGAGAGTGACCTTTCTGGGAGCTTCAGGTATCTTCAAATGACATGACTGACCCAGAAGATTCTGAGAGAATTGATTCTCTTCTTTGATTCTAATTTTTCTCCAGGGCCATAGTAGTCCACGGGACAAGAGAGCTGCTGTCTAGGGATGCTCTTGGAGGATCTTTGCACTTTTTCTCTTGTTTGTCTCCTTCTAGATGAAGGATCTTTGCACTTTTTCTCATGTTTGTCTCCTTCTAGATGTAGCTTCTTGCAAGCCCCAAGTCCATTGGAAAAGCTGCCAGTGGAAGGTTAAATCTGTGAAACTGCCTTGCACGATGAACTCCACACAGAGACTCATTTTTAGCCTCAGTCTTTTCTTGCATTTTATGGTCTCGCTTTACCCTTAAATATGCTTTGACCATAACTTTCTATTGTCAAAGTATTTCCACTTCTACTTTAGATTCTCCTCCAGTTCTGCTGCTTCTACCTGTGATAGTAAATCGACTCAGGGGTCCAGCCTGGGACCTGGCTGCAGAACCCATCATCGATGACCATGAATGAGCTCAGAGAGAGCCTATGAGACCTTCTCTGGTTACCAGTCTCAGCATCCTTAGCAGAATACGAGTGTCTCATCATATTAAGAAGCTCATATATAGGCTGTAATGATTTGGAATAGAAAGAAGACAGGCATACAGCTTCCCCCCTCCACTCCCCAGGATCCTTTCCTCCAATCAGAAGGAATCATTTTTTTCATTTATATTTAAGAAGGTCACATCTCTCCCCCCGTCAGCTGTCTAGATGGATTGATCTTATCTTTGCATTCAACGATAATTTACTTACGGGTAGCTGCCACATGCTGCTTTAGTTAAAATAAGGTTGCTTATCTCTCACATACAGAAAAAAAAAATGTCTTAAAAAAGAAACTACAGTGTTTTAAAAAGTACTTTATTTTTCAGTGAAAAGCCTCATCTGGAGGAACTAGCCACAAGCACCTGGGGAGGTGAAAATGATTACTCACGCTGGTGTGGAATTTCCTGACCTTTGAACAAGAAAGTGTTGAGAAAGAAAACCTTCATCATTGTTTGTATGCCTTTTCTCTTCTATTAAAGATTTTTATAAACTTAAAGCTGATAGAACCTTGGCAATCATCTGGGTGAAGAAGCTGAGCCCCAGAGAGAGGAAGTGACTTGCTCAAGCCTCATAACGAGGTTGTAGCTGGGCTATCAGGGGGACGGTGTCCTCCGTCAGTGAATAATTTACGAAGAGATTTGTGGCCTTGTTATTTTTGACTATTGGCTTTTCAGCTTAATGCTAAACTACAGTTTCGCTAAGTCACTCACTAAGTGAAAACAAATTTCAATTCTATAATGACTTCCATAAAAAGCAAAAAGATGTTATTGATTGAAAGACCCCAACAGCCTGAGTTATCAATTTGGATATGAAAGGGTCGAAGTGATAGGGTAAAAGATGAAGGTGTTTAGTGGTTGCCTGGAACCAGAGATGGGAATTAGGAGTAACTACAAATACAGAAATGAGATTTCTTTTGGGGGTGATGGCAATATTCTAAAATTAGATTGTGGTGATGGTTGTGCAACTCTGTAAATTTACTAAAAATGATTGAATTGTACACTTAAAATGCATGAATTTTGTGGTATGTAAATTATATCTCAATAAAGCTATCCTTTACCACCCAAAAAAGTAAAAAGAAAGAAAAAGAAGACAACACTGAGAGCAAGAATTCAGACAACACTTTCAGGACAAGAGCAGAGGTAGACGGTAAACCCAGGGGCTCCAGACTAATCTGTGTTTAAGCTCTCAAAGGCTGTCCACCTCCAGGACACAGGGGCAACATCTGAGGCAGATAGCTCTATTTCTAATCAAGTGTACTACAAAACCTTGTCTAAGGCTCAGTCTTGACCTGACAGCTCTTCAGCTTCTGTCAAATGCATGCTGGGTGACATTTAAGAGAAACAACATATGCATTGTGTTAGCCACACACCATTCTGGGCTGTGGACATCCTGTGAGATCCCCAGAGAGCAGGATGTTTATACTTTATTTGCCTAGACATGGACATGTTTTTGCAGCTGTTACAATAATAATCTTTCCATTTCATCGAAGCTCAAGGAGTAAAATGACCACATGAAGACTATATAGGTATTTCTGGCCAATATATTGTCTATATATTACGACTCAATGGTCTTCCTGTGAGACCCAATTTAGTGAGTACCCCTCAGAGAAGTTAATACCAAGAAAAAAGTTTCTATCCTAAAAACTTGAATGACTTGTTTGATAGGCGGTGGGAGCAACTGGACCCATATGGGTCTTCTTGCTCCTCCTTCTCCTTCTTTCTCTTTTTATTCTGTTTTGTCGTCATTGCCAGGACATTCTGAGTAGAAACAGGTATGACATCATCTCTGATACAACTGTTTCCTGTTTTCTGGTCCATTTCAGGTCTCTCTCTCTTACATTCATTCAGTCATCAAATGTTTCTTAAGCCTATAGCATGTATCAGGGACCATGCTAGACACTGGGATTGGAATGATGGATAAGACATGATCTTTGCCTTCACAGAGGCAGATATGTTAATAATTGTGAATAGAATAGGGCCCTGGTCCAGATACTATGAGAGTAGAGGAATGAGGAGACCATAGAAATAGAGAAATGGAGGACGCTCTATAGGGTAGTATATTAACTGTATTTTTTTTACTTCCTGTATTCTTGATGCTCTGGTTTTTATGACCTTATTGACTTGGGGAGAGACTGTCCATCCTAGGGCTAATTAATTCTTAGTAATGACAAAGGGCTCAGGAGCACACCTTTCATCTAAAGTAACCAAGCCGCAGCCCAAACTCTGTACCACTTCCTCTATCGGGCTCTTACATTTCAAGAAGCAATACTCCTTCCTCTGCTCTAAATCGCTCTGGGGCCAGGTGCAGACAACTAGAGACCACCAACATTATTCAGACTTGCCAGTCCTAAGCTGTTTTCCCTGCCTGGCTTTTCCTACAGACAGCACAAGCCAAGCTCTGGGCCATGCTTTCTCTTCACTACCTTCTGCCTCCTGAGAAAACCAGGTGCTTTCCCATGTGGTCCTGCCTGGCATGGCATGTCCCCTCTTCTTGGAAAATGTAAGTAATAAAAGTCGTCTTTCAAAGGCATCGGTCTCTCTGTGTTATCACTCAGTCACCCCTGGGAATTAAAATCTCATGGGTACAATTGGTACAAGTAGAGAAAGCTTGATAGGTAATTGGGAATTTTCCAGGTGGAAGGGCATTCCATAAGTGGAGTGAGCTTGTGTATGGCCCACAGAATTGGTGAGATGGGACCGTTATGATGCAGTCTGATGTATATTTTTATCTCTTTAAAGGCAATCTGTTAACAGTGTAATGTGGGTGGGACATAAATTATAAATAATAGTGTCTGGGCCAAGTCTTATCTGTACAAGACTGAATTTTCCACCAGGTCAGATTCTGACTGTTCTTTCTTTTGTTTTATCAAACACAGAACATAGCACACTACAGACTTCAAATTCTGATTCTATCTCTTGTTAGCTGTGTGTCCCTGTTCAAGTTCTTAACCTTCCTATGCTTCAGTTTCCTTTGCTATAATACCAGTAGCCTCCTTGGAGAGTTGTGAGGATTCCATGTGCAGATATTTGTAAAACACTTAGGACTGTGGCTGACACATAGTAAACTCTATGCAAGCATTTGCTAAATTATTTTCTGACTCCTGTTATGGGAAGGGCACTGCGCTAAAACTTTTGAATTTAAAAAAGATGTAGAATGTATGTTTCTACCCCTAAATAATTTACAAGTATAATGAGAGCCTACAGAATTCTGAAAGATCAAAGGGCTGCTCACAAAACTATTTTCATGAGATGCTGAAATGTCGAAAGTGAAAATAGACTAATATTTTGGCCTGTAAACACTCTCAGACAGAGAAGGTAAAAGAGAAAGTGAAGAGTCATCGAAAGAACCCTGGGTTTTGACCATGACAGAGCTGGGTTCAAGGTCGGGGAAAACTGGCTTTCCTGCTCTGCCATTTCCTAGCCATGTGATCCAGTTAGCTAATTTCTCTGAGTCTTAGTTTTCTCACTTGTATAATGTAAATAACAATACCTACTGTAGCAGATGGGAAGAAAACAGGTAATAATAACGATAGCTGACACTGAGTACTTGCTATGTGCTAGACACTGGACTAAGAGTTCCATGAGGAAGTCAGCTTAGAGAAAGGCTAGTAATTTAGTGCCCAAGGTCACTCAGTAATAAGTGGCTGAGCTGGGATTTGAACACAGACAATTTGATTCCAGTAGCTGTTCTAATAATTGCTATTTTATGCTGAATCTCTAAGAGCTGTGCTAGAGCTAGCAGGCACTCAAATAACGACAACCAGCTGTTATTATTAACTGTGTAACATCCTTGATTTATTTGGCTAATAGCCATTGATCATTTAAGACCCTCTCCGAGTATTAT
Source organism: Pteropus alecto (assembly GCF_000325575.1). Taxonomy (NCBI): domain Eukaryota; kingdom Metazoa; phylum Chordata; class Mammalia; order Chiroptera; family Pteropodidae; genus Pteropus; species Pteropus alecto. Next base: position 17,004,966 of record NW_006443570.1, on the reverse strand, counting down.
ATTTTCTTCTCATCCCTAGAAATAGCCTGGTGATACTCCCATGATGCACTATTCTGGGCAAGCATAGGCCCGATTCTCCTAAAATTCTCAACTTTATATTTTTTTTAAGTGATGAGGAAAAAAGGAAAAGTCCTATCAGGTTCCAGGAATATTAGTCAAAAATTAATCCAATAAAGTTAGTAATGAAACAATCTGATCAGAGAACAATTTGAATTGCAGGCCAGGAAAATTAGATCAGATAAATGATATATTCTAAATGGATTTAATGCAAAATCATCAGGACCTGCAAGCTAATCAAGTCCAAAGACTTCCGGGAGCCAAGCTGGGATCGGTTTAGCCTGGTAGCCATGGTGGCCTGGTAGACCTACAGTCCACAGCCAGGTCAACTTAGGTATTAAATCAAATATCAGGGTAGGGCAAGGAAGGTGCTGGCTGGCAACTTGGTTCATCAGAAGGTCCCTAATGGCATCTGATGTCGGCATGATGACATCAGTTCCAAGCCCTTCCCGTTAAGGTGGGATGGCAATTAGGGCCAAAGCCAGATCTCACCAGTTCAAGTTCTGTGACTTTCACTCTTTATAAGAACAATAGCATGTGCACTGGCAGCCTCAGGAATAGCTTACCATGAGCTTCCTTTCTTGCTCAGATCCTGGGCAGAGTTTAACATGCAGAAGGCACTGCGTGGACCACTGCACATAAATCAATTTGACTGAGTTATGTTAAAAAAAAAAGAGAAAACAGCTTAATTCAATAACCAACCTTTGTTTCATTTGTAGCTTCCCTTTTCTGTTTTGACTAATTTTCATTCCCTAACAAATGTCATGGCAATGTGATGCAGTGGCAGGAACACCAGGAAACAAGAAGATCTGGACCCATCTCTGGGTTGTGGCCACAGGTGTTGGGGAGGACAGGATATTTCAGTGCAATATAAAGAAAAGCCAGATCAGAGTTTGAATATGGCCATGGTACTTCTTAGCTATGTGAGTCTCAGTTTGCTTGTCTTTCAAACATGGGATAAACATTAACTTACAGGAACAAACCATTTGTAAGATAATGGTATAAGAGAACACTCAATTACAAAAATTGGTTAGTGCTTATTAGATGTCTGACAACGCACAATTACAATAACCACCTTCTCTTTCTCCATTCTTCCTCAGTGTAACAATTCCTTTATTTTCCATACCCTGGGTGAAAATTGGCAATAAGTAAACCTCAGTGTAACAATTCCTTTATTTTCCATACCCTGGCTGAAAATTGGCAATAAATAAACAGACAAATGAATGGATAGATGGATGGATGGATGGATGGATGGATGGATGGATGGATGGATGGATGGATGGATGGATGGATGGATGAACGGTTGGGTGGATGGATGGATGGATGGATGGGTGGCTAGCAGGAGCTGGGAGAAGTGTCCAGAAACTACAGAGCACCAACTCCAGTTTTGCAGAACAATCAGTAATGCCTCCTTGATGTCCCAGGGGGAAGGCGGCAGAGTGAAAAAGCCACACAAGTCAGGGAGGAGTGAACAAAGAGAGCGAGAGATGAGAGAGGACAGGAAAAATGCCCGACAATGATCAGTGAGCCCGGGGAAGACAGTGTGTATGGAAAGTACTAGTCCTGAATTCCATAAGCCATCAACACTAACATTCAGGGCATGGGTTCCTGAAGCAAAATGAGATGTGTCTGCAGTCAGGTATCAACACAGAAACTGAAGTGATCTCCAAGGAGCCAGCTGCCCTATGTGGACCACTATCTTCCCCTCATTTGGGAGAAACCAGGGATAGAATTTAACACCTTGTTTGAGTAAACTCCAAGGCTAGCCCTCACCCTAACACTAACACTAAAATTAATGTCAGGAGTTTGGGCATAACTGGGGAAAAGTTGTAGAGATGCTCAAAGTCAGCGTCAACCTCTCAGCCATGGTCATGTACTCCCATTCTCCTATACCCCGATCTCCCCACGAATTAACTCATCCAGTTCAAATGAAATCATGACTAGAAGATGAAAGTTTTCAGCAGGCGGCAGCATTTTCTAAAGCTCTAATGAAAGATGAATTTTGAGGAGGAAGTGGCAGAGGGAGCTGGACTATTTGCTTTATGCCTGGGGGAAGGGGTACAGGCCATAGAGCCTCAGCTGATGAACCTTAGGGATGTAATTGAGTTGGGTTTTATGAACAACAGATCCTCCCGGATCCCAGCCCAGTGTAGGTGACCTTCTGGCCAAGCTTGTTCTATTTTAGCACTCTTTGGCTCCATTCAAATCAGTCCAGTTTCCACTTGTCTAAATCTACCTAGTTCATCCAGTTCAGCCCGGCCTGCACCCATCCAAACAGCTCAGGGCAGTTTACTCTAGCACCACTTAGCAGAGCCCCATCTGTTCTGTGTAGTCACAATGACTTGGACATAACAGTTCACAACCACTGATGATGGACAGACATTGGCAAATGACCAACTTCCGGGTCTGCTTCAAAGATGATGATGTGGAGGCTCTCACAGGCAGACTTGAGGAACTGTACCCTCCTGAGACAGTCAGTAATGAGGAATTTAGCCCTGGTATTCTGAGACTGGCTGCTCTAGACATTTCTTACGAGATTGCCCTATACAGCAACTACAAGCAAACGTGATGAAGGGCTACAGTGCCCAGAAACCACAGAGCTTCGGACTATGCAACTCAAAACAATGAGTACATAATTTTGTGCTCGACTGAATATTCTCTCATACTAGACCCTGGTCTAGATGAATAAGAGACACTAATGATTTAGAGACATATGAGAGAAGGAAAATGTTAATTGAGAGAACCCTATTCTTTAGCTTACTGTTTGCATCTCTGAGTTGAGAAAAACGTCAACAATCTAAGTTAGCTTCTGCAGGTTAGTGTTTAAAACTACTGTTTTTGAGGAACACACTCAACTGGGACTCAAGACCCCTAAGGAAGCACCAGCCCTTCCCCGTGCCTCCTACTCACCTCTAGCCTCCTGGCACATCCCCATCAGATCAGGCTGTGGTCTGTGTTTGTTTTTCATCACAAGAATTTCATGTCCATTCTTTCCTCCATTGATCACTCCCTTTTGCCAATCTTAGACCCTTGTCTTTGTCAAGACATTTCCCTGAGTGGGTTGCCCTCTGGACATCCCTCCCTTGCTCCATGCCTGATACATTACTGTATCATTTTTGTGGAACAGGTAAAGGTGTTCAGTCAGTACTTTTTCCTTTGTGGTACTTCTTGGGCTGAGGATCATTTTGTAAACACTGCAAGTGCAGGAGTTTCCTTTGTATCCAGCCAGTGATATCTAGGATTGAAGTGGATGACAGCAGATTCTTATAGAAACTGTCTGGCACAGAAATGTTCATAAAATATTTGTCGAATGAATGGGTGTGTGAATAAATGAAAGAATAGAAGAGTGAATAAATGAAAGAATAGAAGAGTGAATAAATGAATGATGTCAATAAATGCATAAGAAAATGGAAGTATGAGTAACATTAGAATAAGTGAAAGCATATGCGAAAAATGAGTGAAAGAATGAATGATACATGAATGATCACAATCAAGTTGACTCTACAGACCACAATAAACATAGGTTCTTTCTCCAAGGTGGCCAGTATGGCCTGGGCTATCCTGTGAGGCCTTCACAGCAATCCCGCTCAGAATCTTCATTAGAATAGCAATTTTCCACCCTATTGTTTTTAGTTTGGATTGTATGATTGTTATCATTTGTCCTCAAATGATCAGAAAAACTTTGAGGTGGTTAAAAAGAGCTTCTCTAATTGTGAGTCCCCAAATGAATATCAGTGCAGCTGGGCCAGACTTCCAGAGCTGGTCTGTCATTATGTCAATCTGATGTTAATTATAATGGTAATTGGATGAGAGTTTTCAAAGGTCTTCCTCACTGGCCAAGTGATCCTTCTGATTTTGGAGGGGGAGGAGCTGACAGGAAAGGAGAGGAAGGTATTCTGGGTTCTTCTAGATCTGGAGCTAACCCATGCATCTATTTGCTCTGGAGGGCTCACAGAGCCAGCAGGCACACTAGTTTCATTCTGAGTCAGTAGTTTATGAACCAAGGAGGCATCAGGAAGAAAAAGAGTAAAGAAGGAGAAGGACGAAGAGAAGGAGAGAAGGAGAAAAGGGGCCTTGGCATTTATTGCCCTAGATTTGAGGACTGGCTTTCCCATAGACTCATTGTATGATTTTGAGCAAGTCTCTTGACTGCTGTGAGCCTCAGTTTCCTTACCTGAGAAACGGGCTAACGATGTCCACTTTAACTACAGTGTCGCTGTGTAGGTCAAATGAGATACAAGTGAAACCACTTCACCAACTCTGGGATGAGGTATAGAAAGGAGATCAAAATCATGAGTTACTGTCTAAGGTGCTTTGGTTAAGGCTTGAGCAGACCTGTGTGTGCCATGACTTGATTTGAAGTTCAATAAAATACAAATAAAACCCTAAGCTGCATTCAGGCACTGGCTTCTCCTGCTTCTTCCTTTTTTTAAAGATGCCTTTATTTTTTATGGTTATATAATATTCCATTATACAACTATGTCATAATTTATTTATTCAGTCCCTCATCTAGATTGTTTCCAGCCTTATGCTAGTATAGACAATAAGGCCATAAATATCCTGGTATACACATTTCTCCCAATTCTTTAGGCTATATCACTAGAAGCAGAATTGCTAGGTCAAAGGATATGTGCATTTGAAATTCTGACATAATAGCAAATTGTGCTGCATAGAAGCCATGCAGGTTAACCAGAAGGAGAATATTTTTGTACTTGATTGGAGCCAAATAGTAATAAAATGAAGCTCTGGGGTGGATGTCTCAACAGGCTTGTCATTTTTGATTCGGTCAGCCCAAGCCTTGGTGGGGCCACTTTTCAGCCCTCCATGGTCCTATTGCTTTCTCCCAGGCTGAAAAGAAATGAGCAGGAGTTCATGCTTGGCTGTCCGGCCCCACACAACTGTGTGGCAACACAGACCCCACAGCCTTTGTGGGTCTTGGCATGCTGTTGACAGCCTGGGTGCCAGTAATGATGATCCTGATCTCCCATACTGTGGCTCATGGTAACTGCAGAGAGGAAGGAAAAGGGGAGCACTCCCTTATTGAGAGCCTCTATGGGCCAGGCACTGTGCTAAGCACTTCTCTACTACAATGGTCTTCGAGGTCAACATTAATCTTTCTTTACAGGGAGGTCAGATCATTTGCCCAAGGTCAGACAGTGAGGAAGAGGTAGAGTCAGAATTAAAATCTCAATAAGGATAAGCTATGAAATATCCATTAGGTGGAGCAAAGGTTCTCTTTCCTGTGGTCTCAGGGCTGGGTATGGGCCATATCTCTGGGAATGGGGTGGTTAGTGTAGGCCGCCTAGATCATCTTTGCTGCTTCTGGGAGCGTGAGGGGAGTAACGCAAAGATGGAGAGAAGGTGGTATCCTGTGATAGGTCCAAATCCAGAAAGTTGAAAGGAATCATAAATTTGGATCTATTTATTTGTTTGTTTGTTTGTTTTTTAGGCAAAGCAATCCTTGGTTGACCTCACAGATTGCAAGGACCTTGTCAGCTTACAATCCCTTGTTTATTTTTTACGCCAACAGCACCTGGTCTTCCTAGGTGGTCTCCCATCCAAATACTAACCAGGCCCGACCCTGCTTAGCTTCTGAGATCAGACAGGATCGGATTTGTTCAGGGTAGCATGGCTGGAGACTATACATTTGGATTTAAAAAATGGGTTCTAGGCAGCTGGCACTAGGCCAAGAATTGAGGCTGTGAGAGGGACCAGGGGACGATGAGGCAGCCAAAAGCTACTAGAGGTGAAGGAAGTGGATAAAGAGCCCCTACACATCTGCTGCCTTCAGCATAGTATCAGATAAGATGCTATGGGCAAGTTGCTCTTTTCTTACTTGTTCCCTGTGCGGTGCTTCTTGAAGGCACTTGGCTTCTGAGGTTGGGATTCATGGGCAGGGTTCTCCAGAGAAGAGAACATAGGAGGCATGCAATTAGGGAGTGTCATGCTGTCCCCTGATGTTCTGTGTTTCTGAGGTTCTCAAAGTCAAGCGAAGTGGGACATAGCCCCCAAAGCAGGAGCTCTGACTCAGGGTTAAGATCCCAAATGTTCTCACCCAAGACTGAATGCTTCAATAGGAAGAGGAATTAGTAAATTTTTTCATTAAAGGCCCATTGACACTTCTATTATAAAGACTAATCATTTGTTTTTATTGAGATCTGCTCCCTTGATTAAAGCCATTAGTGCCAATGAGTAACCATGGATCAATCAACATGCCTTCTTAAATGTCCCCAATTTGGTCCTAATTGCAGCATGAATCCACTCAGTTTTACCCTTTCAGTATCTCTCCAACCTACCCACATATCTCCTCATCCATAGCTGCCACTCTGGTGGGAATGCCACCCCGCAATCCTCCACCCTCAAGCCATTTCTCACTAGGACTGCTCTGATAGCCTCCGCGTTGGACTCTGTATTACTTCTTAGTCAGCTAAAGCCTTGCCTGGCCCTATTTCACCTCTCTAACTTCATCTTGTGCCAAACTCACTCCCTTGGTTTGGTTCTTCATACATATCTACTCCCTTCTGCTGCAGATTTTGCCTGCTATGCCTTCTGCCCTCAGTCCTTGACCCACCCCTCCCAGCTTCCTTATATCTCACTCAGTCTTCAGCTCTTAGCCCAAATGTCATTCCTCAGCAAAGCCTTTCATTCCCCCCATTCTCAAACTGGTTCAGGCCCCACCTGCTGTACACAGCCTGGCCCATTCCTTCTCAGCCTTGGCCCCGTTTATTTTGATCATTTGATTCTTGTCCATCTCTCCCTAGCAGGTAAGCTCTACAGAGGCAGAACCCACTCCATCTTATTCACTCTTGGTTTAAGGGGGAGGACGAAGGTGCAGTATCACTTAAGGAGGCCTTCACTCTCTGGCTGACCTTGAGCTTGTGTAATAGGACTGTCTCCAAAATCTTGATCCCAGGACATGTCACTCACCCATCCTAGTCCTGCCCCTGCTCAGTTCTCCAACACCCAGCCTGAGACTCTGCATGTGGAAGGTACACACAACAGATACTTCTAGAATGAGGACACTGGAGGTAGAAAGATGCAAGAAAGGGAGCTAGTTGTGGGGCCATGTCCGAGGCAGAGGAGGGAGTTGAAAAGGTTAAACCATCAGTAGTGGCCAGGAGACTGGAGGGATCAGTCCTGTGACAATCTAGTGGGTAGAGAAGAGAGGACACAAGGACAGTTTGGATGTGAGGGATGAGGAAGGGTGTGATTTTCTAGGTTGAGTGGCTGACAATGCCCATGGGCAGGAGGAGGAAGGGGAGAAGAAGAGGAGGAGGCATGGAGTCCTGGGCAGGATGACGTCGAGCAGGCCCTCAGCTGGGATTATTCCTTCATGCTCACACCTCAGCTCATCTGGGACCTCACTGGGGAGGGTGAGTCTGCCTTGTGGGGCTCTTCTCTTTCTCAGTTGCCCCTGGGGCTCACATGCCCTGAGGCCATTGAGGATCTGAGGGCAGGCACTCCAGGATCTTCCCAGGACACCTGAGAGAACAATCCTGGGTCCTTAACAAGGTCCATTTACACCAGAAATGCCAAACACATTTCTCTTTTAAATTTTAATTTGGTTCTGTCACTGATGTCCTATACGGCCCTACTCTCCCCTCAAAATGACATCTTATAATATTCCTGGATATGCAGTGACATCGAACAGGTTCCAAAGCGTTTCTTTGTCTCCTCTGGACTTTCTTGACTGTCCGTCTTTCTCCTTCTCCATCCTTTCAATCAGGACATGTAGTTTCCCAACCAGGCTACATTGAGATCTGATGCCCTCTTGGCACGTTGGTGGGATATTCTGATTTGTGCTCCCAGCATCCCCCCCACAGCTCATGGAAGGCGTTTAGATCACCCGCTGGGGACTTGGGGTTAAATTTCAGCTTTTCCTTTAACTGCACTGATTTATTCTGTGACTTTAGTCACTTATCCTCTCTGGGGCTCAGCTAAAACAAAACAGGCTTGGAGTAGAAAATGGAATAGCCTTCCATAACTTTCATTTGAAGGTCCTTGTATCTTTTTTTTCTTCTGAAAGAGTGAGAGAGGGAGAGAGAGAGAGAGAGAGAGAGAGAGAGAGAGAGAGAGAGAGAAAGGCACACACACACATATATACACACAGATAGAGAGAGAGGATTCATTCAGTAGAAGATCACCCAGTCCCTCTCATTGTCCACTGACCTCATGTCTACAGCAGCCAATCAATGTGGTAGGAACTGATGTCCTATACGGCCCCACTCTCCCCTTAGGGACGCTTCCTATTACATTCCAGAGGGAAATACGGAGACAGGGATCAAGAGACAGAGAAAGAGGGAGAGACAGAGAGATACTTAAGTAAAGAATAGTAGATCAGAGAGAGAGAAGTGGGTAAAAGAGAAAGGATTCTGATCACATTTTGTGTCCACGACACTGAGTTTGAACATCATTTAGGGAGTTGACCAAAAGTCCATGATATTTAAAGACTGTGCTCCTTCCCGTTCCAGCTGGAATCTGTGTGGGCCCTGTGGAGTAAGCTACATTAGATAAGGAAAATTATATCCACAGTGACTAAGTCCAATTCTAGCTAATGAGCAGAGCAGGGAGCAGTCCATGCATTTCCATCCGGCAGAACCTCCAGGCTCACTGTTCATTTCTGGACCGGATGCCTTTGGCCTTGCATTTGCCGTTGAGCCCAGCTCCCTGGTCCAACTTATGCCTGCATTTTGAGATGTTGTTGTTCCAGAGGTAACTCATACCTATTTTATGAGGCCAAAAGCAAGGCAGGACTTCGAAGTCTTCACAGAAGCACGATTCACTAATTTTCTCGTTGTCCTCTCACTGAACAAATAGATGAAGCCTGGACCATTCATTATAGCGGTGGACATGCTCACTTATTCTTTTTCCCATTTGCACTCCAGAGTTCTTGTCAGTGAATAACTAGCTCAGCATGGCCAGTCTTTTCCACCTTCTCCCATGGGCTTTCTTCTTTGCTGTTTGATTATTCTGTTTTAATTTTTGAGGGTCTTGTGACTCCTAGAGGACAGCCTCCCATGGGGTGATGGGAGTTGGGAACTAAGCCAGACTTTGGTGCCTGGGAGGAGCTGGTAATTACTGCAGGTGCCTGTCAGTGTGTCCCGCTGGGGGTTTTGCCCACACAGGCAGCTGAGGATAGCGCGGCTGTGCGGTTGCGGGAAGATGGCAATGGCTTTTTAATAGCTGGGGGCCCCCTCATTCATCTGCGCGTGCTGAGTTTATTTTGTCATTTGTCAAATTCTGACTCTAGGGGACCTGGGTTCGGAGTGGTTCGGGCTTCAGGATTGATGATTCAAGTGAATGACAGGCCCCTCTTCTCCTCTAAATAGTCGGCACTGCCAATAGCAAACACCACAGTCCACTCATCTCTGAAAGGCCCATTTCTCCACCTCTGCTGAGGCCGGAGATAAAATATTTATTTGTGATCTAACCAATACACCACAGCTGTATCCTTGCCTGTGCTAGACAATGAGCAAGCTTCTAAATGAGCAGGCAGCTTAATGGCTCAACTCCGGTTCTGCTTTGCCAAAGGGAGGAAAGAAAGAGAAAAAAAATATTTCAGGTCTCTATTTGGAGAATGAATATTCCTTGGATGGAGAATAGCTCCCTATTGGACCATGCAATTACTCTAGCTGCCACAGATAGACCTCGAACACACTCAGGCTTGAGTAGGGTGCTAAAAAGGTAGGGTGTTTGATGGCATACAACATGATTTTCTAGGCTGGAAGGGACATTTAATCTTTAATTCTCAAGGGTTGTGAAATCTCAAAATTCACTCAACTCAAACCTCTAGTCTTTGAATCCCTGCCAGAACATTTCCCCCTATATTTGAATGCTTCCAGTGATGGGGAAATCATGACTTCCCAAGGCAGATGATTCCCTATTTGAAATAATCTGCCTGTTGAAAGGATTGCATATGTTCAATGGACATCTGTCTCTCTGTTGCTTCTATTCACTTGGTCAAAATTAGCCTTAGAAACTCACAGAATCCATCCATTCCCTCTTCTCCTTAATGGCCTTCTGCAGAGAAAGTAACCTGTCCTCTTTGAGGCTTCTCTCCTCCAGGCTAAGTGTCCTCAGTGAGATCTTTCATGCTAGGCATGGGGTACACAGAGATAAGTAAGTCTAGTGAAATCAGGAGCATTGACCTCAAAAGATACACTTTCAAATTCCTTCACCATGATGGTTGCTGAGAATGGGGCCCGCCCATGTCCATGCCAACATTTCTCTCCCTCTGCTTATTCCCTTTCTAACTTACACCCAAGAAGGGAGAGTTGACAGTTCAGAGTCCAGAATACTCACTGGGCCATGTTTGACTAGAGGATAGGGCCACTGTGGATGAAGAGTTCACACTATTGTGTGGTCTCCCCTTGGCAGTCCAGCCACTAGGCAGTAAAGAGAACAGGCAGGGCTAGACTTCTCTGAGCAGGCTCAACCATGTTCCTCTGGTCTACCTCTTCTGTGCCTACAGCCAGGTCATGCCTACTTTGCTGACTCAGCCATTTTAGAATAAAAATTACTGGCACGAATGTGTGTGTGTGTGTGTGTGTGTGTGTGCGCGCGCGTGCGTGAGAGAGAGAGAGAATGAGAATGAGAGAGAACACTTAGGCATGACTAACTAGAGAAGTCCTATGTCAGGGGAACTGGGAACTCTCCCAGCTCTGAAAACAATGTTCCTTGTTTATCTTGCTATTCTTCTTCTTTGGGAGTAACTCTCTAGTTTGACACCCCACAGTGCAGAGGGATGTCAGGAGGGTAGGATTCAGGAATTCCTGGCTCTTGAAATGTGACATCTAGAACTAAACCGAGCACCTACCTTAGAAAATAAAGATGTAAAAAAGGAAGAGACATCAGAGACAGAGGGGGCCGGTGCCTTGCCTGCAAGAGAATTGGGGAAGCACTGCTTGCAGCCATTGGTCTCTCTCCTCCTTGCCCTGGAGGGAGTGGCTAAGATGAGTGGTAACTGTGCTGAGTCTCCTCCCTATCTTGGTTATTAATCTATGAGCAATGATGGAAAGCAGCTCAGAAAGACTGAATTGGGTGTGCTCAAAGAAATAATGTCAACAGGTTCGCCTGCTGAGGTGAGGCACTTGCTCACTGGAGGGATGAGTGATTTGTGCTGTGGTAGCACAAAGCTGGTTGGCTCTGTCACCTTCTGGTTACTTGGTGGAATGATGGTTAAAATAATGACAGCAGTTTCTAATGCCAGAAAAGGTGGAAGTGAGCAATGGGTAAAAATGAAGAAGTAGATAAAGACTTAGAGAGAGAACAGCATTCAAGGTTCTATGCATTTAGAAGAAAATGTAGCAATAACTATCAAAGTTAAAAACATGCCTGCACTTTGAGTCAAATTCTATTTTTAGGTTTTGTTTTCCTACTGATATATTTGTATATGTGGGCAAAGATGTATGTATGTGGATATATTGCCACATTCTTGGAAATATCCAAGACCTAGCCATCAGCAGGCATCTATATGATGGACTAGCACACAGCCTTGAAGAAGAATGAGGTTGATCTAGTTCTGCTGAGATGGAACTGTGTTTGAGATACATTAAGAAAGAAACCTTACAGAACAGTGTGCTTCCATTTGTGCAAAATAAAAAGTCTCTTCACAGGCATATGTGCTTGTGTATGTGTAGATTATTTCTGGAAGGATAAAAAAAAAACTGGAAATATACTTACTTTTGGTTGGGAGTGGTGGTGAGAGAATAATGAATAGGAAGGGGGGGAGGACTGCTTTTCTTTCTATACAGTTTTGCATCATTTAAGTTCATTATCATAAGCTTATCTTCTATTTCCAAGAAAAATAGTTTATAATAAAAAGGAAGCATATGTCTTCTGCACATCTGCCAAATCCTGTGCTTCTCATGACTCAGATATTTATCGAACACTCATTGTTTGCAGGATACTGTGCTATCCCAATTGGGGGAGGAAATAAAAGAGATACAGTTTATGCTTTCAGGGAACCTACTGTACAGGTGGGGAGAAAAATGTGTTCATGTAGTTATTCTACAAGTTGGAGGGAAAATTTAATCTTAACTAGGAAACTAGAGATTTTATATAACTGGCTGGTAAAGTATTGATAGTGGAATTATGAGACCTGAAGATGAATGCATGGGGTACTGAATTCCAGGTGGAGAGAACATGAACCAAAGATATGAAATGGGCAACGAAAAACCATACTGTGTCACCTTAAGTACACCTCCTGCTCTGCTTGCTGTACTATCAGAAATACTTTCTTTTGGGTTAAGGTATTGTTTGCTTTCAAGAGTCTTTGTGAGAATGCAGACACTTGCTTTTGATTGAGATATGAGGGGATGGATTCATTATTCAGTAGGGGTGCTAATAAACCAGCTCCTCTTCACAAAAAAGGACTGGATTTTAGCATTTGTCAATTTCCATGATGTAAATGCTCCCATCATGGCTGATTTCAAGCTACCAGTACAGAACAGGAGTTGGGGAGCAACACACTTAATGGATTCTCTTAAACCTGAAAGAGCCGGCTCCAGCATGCCACTGGATAAATTAGAATCCCAGAATATCAGAGGTAAAAGGAAATTAAAGAGATTTAAAATGGACCTCGACTACTCATGAGGAAATTAAGGTGTTTGCACAATGTCAGAAGAAGTGGCAGATTTGGGACATTATCTTCTAGTTCTTAGTTTAGCGAAATTTCTACTTTTCCTCGGAAATCACTAATATAATAAAGAAGATGGAACCACGTAATTTTGATGGAATGAGAGGTTATAAAGAAAAGCAGAGACTTTTTTCAAAAAGAGCAGAGGTGGGTAGAGTTCTAGAAAGGTTCTCTGTGCTGAGGAGTATATGAAAGGATCTCAACAGTGAGGAAAAGGCAGAGTCAGAAGAGATTTTAGGGAGAGGGCTTGGAAGACAAAATTCCCAACTGCACAGTTTTGTTCAAGATTGACCTTTCTTCCTGGAACAGGAACAGAATGAGTTGACCTGATATGTGGAAAAGAAAAACATGCTAGTCCCACCATGTCCTTGGTGGTGTGTGTGCACTTGGGCAAGTCATTTCTGCTCTTAAAGAGTCAGAGCCTTTCTCCTTAAAGTGGGACTGGAGGACGAAGGTTAGCAGATGATTTCCCAGGACTCTTCCAGCATGACAGTCTACGTGCCTGCGAATCAGTGAAGAAGACCCGACAACCATCAATGTTGGAGAGGGATTGGTGGAGCAAAGTGGGTTTATTTATTTATACCCAATTTAAGATAGACAAAGAGAAATCAGAGCAGCGGAAGGCAAAAGTGAGGCTGGGGAGTGGAGGAAGATGGATTAGTGACAACAGGACAGAGACTCTTCTTTATTATGTCATATATTTAAAAAAATGTGACAACCCATGCTAAAGAAAGCTTTTCAGTGGGGAGCCTTTACTTACCTTCAGGGCAAAGTCCAAATTCCTTGGCATGCCCATAGGGACTTCCATTTTTTGCCCTTGCCTGTCTTTCCAATCTTCTCTCCCGAGTCCCCTAACCCACACCTGCAACACCCAGGTAAAGCTTGAGGAGCTCACAGTGCTTACTAACACTCTGCAGGTTTGGGGCCTCGCCCTTTGCAGAGTCATCCCCATGAAATGCTCTTCCCCATCATATCTGCCCTGTCTCCAGATAGAGATAAATCACTTCTCCCCTGACACAGCAGCTGTCTCCATATGCATGCCATTTCAATGGCAATAGGGCAATTTCATTGCAAGTATCCATTTTTTCTCGCCCCCTCGCCCCCACCTGCCCCATTTCCCTGTGAACCTTGCAAGAACAGGAAACTTCTATCTTGGTTACTGAGGGGGAAGCGATGACAACATGTTGGAAACTGGTTGCAGACTCCTAGACATAGTAAATCTGGGTGGAGAGAAGGGGGAAAAATGGCTCCTGTAACCCCCCTCTCCTCCCGCCCAGAGCTACCCTGGGAGAGAGAGAGTCACCGTGCCAGCCTGATACAGACTTTTGCTGAAGGTCACTGGGAGTGCTATTTTGCCAAACTCCTCACACTGTTGCCAAACTCCTCACGCTGAGCCCCCGAGGAAAACTGAGTGAACTCCCAGAGGGGCAGGAGGGTTGTAACGCTATTGTACAGTGAGGTAAATAAAAACTTTTTTCAAGGCAGCTCCATGCTAGACTCCGCTAGAGTCATTCTAACTCTCTGGAGAGCTAGAGAGGAGGATCCTTCTTCAGCTCCCACACAAATCCATCCCACTGCTAAAAGCTAATGTGGATGCTGTGACATGCCACCCAGATGCCCCTTCAGCACTGAAGGACCTGACCTTCCTTTCCCTTCCATAGGTGTTGGTCTCCAGGGCATGCCCTAATAAACTTCCTGCATGCTAATCTCCATCCCAGAATTTACTTCCTGAGAAACTCAACCTACAAGGGTAATATCAGCCTGCTGTTAAAGGCTGTCAATATTAGCAGACTGGTCAGTTGGTTGGCTTGGGTGATGACCTTTTGGGATGGTGGTAGGAATTGAGACTACAGGCAGGAGGGTGCAGATGTCATCAGAGTGGTGCTTAGCCCTAGCCACCACGCAGAAACCGGCCACAGTCATGTAGGATAATTTTAGCTGCACTGAGAGTGAGTCACACTTCTGATATCACACTGGTAGGGGCTCTCACTAGCATGGTGCTATTCTACAGGGTGCTATCAATCATGGCTACATATCGGATTCATTACAAAACTACTAATTCTAGGACTTGACCTTAAGAGATTGTGATTTAATTGGTCTACAGTAAGGCCTGGGCCTTTGTATGTTTAAAATGCTCACTGGGGATTTCTAATGTGCAGCTAGAGTTGAAAAAATACTAATATGGTGGAAAGAAGATAAGCCCTGGAATCAGATAGAGTTGGGACTGGATCCTGGTCCACTAGTGACTGGACAACTTCAGAGCGTAATTAATTTTTCTCAGCTTCCCTTTCTCATCTGTAAAATCACGTAAATCATATATATTTCATGGACATATCATAAGGGCAACATGTGAATAGTCATAATAATAATCATGATGATAGCCTTCAATTTACTATCATCGCAATCCTACTTATTCCTCTTTATAGTCCTACTTGGCCTTTTGCTCCTTCTTCTTTGGAGTATAGCACCCTACGGTAGATCTGCCTTATTTAACCCTTGCCTCATTATTGGGGAGACCTATTTCCTTATCTCGACTGTAGTTACCTAAAGTCCAGCAAACTGTGGCTGCAGCAGCTAAATGGAAAACCAATGCCTCTCCTGGAGTTGACCAGATGACCTAATGTTGGCATACATGATTATGCCCCTGTTCACACCTAGAACAGCACATGCAGCAGTTCAATCCTCCAAGATGACAGTGGTAGGTGTGTGGCTGCTGTGTGGAAAACTAAGCAGGACAGGTTTTACTCATACAAGGGCAGCAGTAAGGCTCAGAATACTTAAACGACTTCCTCAGAATTGCACCAGTTACAATATGGCTTTGGACAAGTCCTTTCTCTTCTTCTGTGCCTCAGTTTCCTGCTCTGTAAAATATGGGTGGCTTATCTGTATAAATGACAATTTTATTCTGTTTGTTGCTGCTGGTTCTGCAACAATCTTTCCCACAGGATATGCCTTGGGGGAATGAAATCATCTCCACCTTTCCCCCCGAGC
>NW_006443570.1:16980121-16989075 GCF_000325575.1 Pteropus alecto | reverse complement strand
ATGCCTTGGGGGAATGACATCATCTCCACCTTTCCCACAGAGACGCCAATGCCAAAGGTCAGAGCAAGGGATCTGAGAGTCTGTCCTGGCTGCCGCCCACCCCGGTTCCCCTTTCCCCGCCTCCCAAGAGTTGTAAGTTTCCCCATTTCTCCTCCTGCCATCTGGAACTTTAAATAGCATGTGGCTGCCAGAAGTTGTAATTAAATAATGTCCAGCCATCAGAAAAGCTGTTATAAATGATCCTTTCGTCTGCACCACTGTCTGGAAAGACAGGAAGGAGAAGAACTAGAGGGTTATAAATATAAAGGGCAGAAGTTCAGTGGGAAACCTGGAGTCAATAGCTTTTAGGGACCTTAAAAACCACTGGAGAGCGTTTTGTTTTGTTTTAAATGTGTAATTATCCCATGGAAAAGCTCCTCGCCCCGGTTCTGTGACTGGATTTGCACATGGGGTAACCTGAGGAAGCTGGTGTCCTTATCTAGAGCTGGTTCTCTTAGGCTGCACTCAGTCTCCCCTTTTAAAATTCAGACAGAAAAGTAAAAGGGGCAGGGTGAATGCTAGCAATCCAGACAGTGCTCAGACGAACTTTCATTATGTTCTCCCTCCTTTCCTTCCTTCTTCTCATCCTTTCTCTCTCTTTTTCAACAAATACTCTCTATTATGTTTGAGAGTTCCCTGTAAATGAGGAATATGAAGAAGAAACATGCATTCATTGAGCATGTATTTAGTGTTAGATATTTTATGTAAATTACTCTATTTAATGATTATCACACATCTAAGAGATAATTATTATAAAACTCAATATTGTAGATAAGGAAACTGAGTCCCTTTGATATGTAACAACTTTCCCAATTCACAGAGCCAGTAATTAAAAGGTTGAGAATTAGCATTCCATTAGGTGGTAAACTCCATCAGGGCAGAGGCTGCATATCTTTTGTATACTGTCTTGCTAGAGTGCAGCATGGAACCTGGCACATAGAGAGTTTGAGAAATACTTATGGAAGGAGGTAAGGAAGGGGGAGGATGAAGAGGGAACCAACTCGGTTCTGTCAGACCTCAAAGCCAGTGATATTTCTATTAATTCACGTTGTCTCTGGAGAGTACACACAGGCAGGTATGTATCAGAGAAACTTATAAAATACTTGGGAGAAAGGAGTTGTTAAAAATATGTGCAAAAAATGACGTGATTAGAAAGCAGATAGTTGGTTTCAAGAGTCATGGAGGAGGTGGAGCCAAATTGCTGTGGATATTCAGAGGAGAGAGAGATAACTTCCAGTCACAGGAATGAGGGGGCTTCATGGAGGAGGCAAAATTTGAGTCTTGAAGGATGAGTAGGATATAGACCTGGAGAGATGGAGGGCAAGGAAGCCTGATCAGACAGAGGGATGGAGGAAAATCACAAATAACCTACCAAGGAGGGACCTGGATTAGAACCTGAGCTTGCATAATGTTCTGATGAGATTCCTGGGGATTAATCTGGCAATGCAGCCGCCTCCTGTGGGTGAGAGATGCTCAGGGTAAAGGCAATTCACCCTGAGTGAGCCTGAGCCTGTGAGTAAGTGTGTGTGCACGTGCGAGTGCACGTGCACATGCACACATATGCCGAGGTGGATGGTTAGAACTTTCTTCTGAGCTTAGGTGCCATGAGGCCTGAGTAGAAATCTGTCTATGCTTCCTGGGTGGGTCTGTCATGTTCATGTCTGCCATTAACTTCTATCTGCTTATGGGTTCTGCAGCAGCAAAAAAGGTATGCAGTGACTCCCAGGAAGGGCATATTCTTTGGGGTAGAGGACTTGGACCCTCGTCTGCCTCTAGGAGACAGAGTCAGGTGTGGTACCAACAAAGGTGGTTTGGGAGGTAGAAGGTGCAGGACAGGGATTTGGGAACTGGAGGGAGCTAATCGAGGATAAGGGCTCTGACTTCCCTTTTCTTTATTTGTTCCCAGCATCCTCAACTGCCACCCCAGCAGCACAGAGCACCTGGCCCAGTGCCCGGGGCACTGAAGTCTCATGGAGGCTGTCATTGAGCTGTTCCTCACTTCTGCCAGACACCCCCTGAGAGCAGCAAGAACACAGGTTGCAGGAACAAACAGCTCAACTGTTTGGGGATCATTAAGCAATTATAGCCAGTGTACTTCACCTTTATGGACAGGCTGGCTGGCAGCATCCCCAAAGGCCAAATGGAAACTCACAGGGCCGTTTCAAGAGACATGGATGCTCAGAATGAGAGACCTGAGGTGGAAAGATTAAGGTCTACCTTGATAAAAGCCCTCCCCAGGAAAGCACAAGAGCCCAGCCAAAGGCTACCATCACTTTCTGTTGAGGGGTTAACACTTCGACTGCCATAAAAACCTGACTGCTCCATTGGCAGGGAGTCCTTGGGACCAGTTTTAGAGCAGGTGATATACACAATTCTCCACAGGATGAAATTCCAGGGACAAGATGGACTCCAGGTATGGAGTGGGATTCTGAATTTAGCATATTTACCTTCAGCTCCCGGGTAGGTATCCTCCTACCTGCCTGGGTGGCCTTGGGCATTCCTCTAAATGTCTCTTGGGTTTTGCTTTTCTATTCACAAATATTTATTTAGCAAGCACCTACTTTCTGTCAAGTGCTGTGTTAGGTGTTGGGGGCCAGGCCATAGAGAAAAATACCTGATCTCTGCCCTCATGGAGCTTCCAGTCTAGTGGAAGTAAACGAGCCATCACACAAATGAGTGCACGGTTACACACTGCGATAAATGACCTGGAGAAGACTTCTTTGAGGAAGCAACTGGCAGTTGAATCCTGAAGAAGTTCAAGGTATCTGAGTCAGACTTGAAGAAAGAGCTTGTGCAAAGGCCCTTAGGAGAGGAACAAAGTAATATGTTTTAGGTGCCAAAGTTAAGCCTGTGTGGCCTGAATGCAGTGAACAAGAAGTAAAGTGGAGTGAGATGAAGCGGGGGATGGGGCATAAAAGAGAGGCACATCATGCAGGAGCCCGTCTGCCATGAGAAGGACTTGGGACTTTACTCCATGATTGTTGGGAAGTCATCGCTCAATTTTGAACAGGACTAAGATGATTGGATTCATGTGCTAAAAATAAAATAATAGGAGAAAACAACAACAAAACTTGGAAAGAAAATAAGAGAAAACAAAACAAAAAAATACTTGGATCTCCATATAGGGGAAAAAAGATTTGAAAAACTATTTTCATCCTACAAAATCCCATGAGCATAATCTGCTAGCAGAACAAAGAATTATGTACAAAAGTATTCATTATAGTTAAAAAGACTGAAACCACTGTGGCTGTTGTGTGAAGAGAATAAACAATAATAGGTCTTGCCTGCTTCGGAATCATACGAGAGAAGAACGTAAAAGGGCTTTGTAAGTAGTAATGTGTGGTACATGTTTGAGAGACCTGAAAGTCTCCCCATCCTTCCGCTCCCCACCCTCTTCCTGATAGCACCTAAAAGCTTTACCTCTATTAAAAGGTAAATGCCCCAGAGAGGGTCAAACTTTAAACTGAGCAAGAGAAAGGTGGGGCCTCAGTCCCAAAGGGACTAGAAGCAATGATTCTCAACTCTGGCTGCACGTTGCAAATACCTGGTATAATAGCCAGCTTCTAAAATGGTCCCTAAAGAGCCTTATCTCCTGGTATATAAGCCTCTATGTAGCTCCTCTCACACTGAATAGATAGCCAAGAGGATATTGTGGAAAGGATGGAGTGTGACTTCCAAGGCTAGGTCATGAAAGACATTGTGGCTTCTGTCTTGTTCTCTCTTAAATTACTCACTGTAGGGGAAGCCAGCTGCCATGTTGTAAGGATACTCAAGCAGCCCTATGGAGAGGTCCATGTGGCACATAACTGAGGCTTCCTACCAATAGCCATTTGAAAGAACCGTCTTGGATACAGAACCTCCAGCCCCAGATAACATCTTGACTACAACTTCATGAAAGACCCTGAGCCAGAACCACCCAGTTAAGCCACTCCTAGATTCCTAACCCACAGACACTGCGAGACAATCCCTGTATATTGTTTACATCATTAAGTTTTAGAATGATTTGTTGCATAGCATTAGGTAACTAATATTCCTAGGGAGTTTTTAAATTATTGATGCTTAAGTCCCTCTCCAGCGATTCTGATTCATTTGATCTGAGGTAAAGTCCAGGCATTAGTAGGTTTAAAAAACTCCAGATGACTCTGATGTACAGCTCAGATTGAGAACCACTGGACTAGAGTACTGGGTAGGTCAACAGGGCTCAGGTACATAGCACTGCCTCAATTTCCAGAGCTAGAACTCGGTTCGTGCTGAGGGTTCTATCCTAGGAGAAGGCCAAAGCCCAGCCTGTGGATTAGAGCTCAGGGTCACCGTGGTCTTGTAGTCAACTTGTTTCAGTGTTCATAGCCTTTGACCATGGAATCCCTAAATTTCTAAAAGGACACAGGACTACAGAAGGAAATCAAGTGGCCTTAGATGAGGGGAGAGAGAGGTCCATTGCCGGGCAGGTAAATCTACTTTCTATAGATAATGGCTTTGACCTATGAACTCTCCCTGCAGTCTTATACCTTCAGGATGAAGGTGTATAGGGTGCTCAGTTCTCCATAGACAAACAGCCCTCCTGCTTCCTCCCACCTGCCATTATGTTTTCTATCCAGACCACGTTTCTGCCTCTGAATGTGACCTTTGAAACTTATGAGCAATGATGACAACTAATTCTGAAAACCTTTTGTGTGTCCTCGAATTTCCATGGCTAATGGGACATTGTTCCCATCTTTGAACAATAACTCAGGAGGCCTGTCCCTTTGTTCTCCCTTATGCTATCTCTCTGACGAAACCTGCAATAAAATAATTAAAACAATTATAAAGGGAGTCGTAGCGGGTGAAGGATGCAGACGGGATCATCATATGTTGTGAATTGCCCAGCCACTCTCAGTACTGCATGTCGGAGTGAGTTGGTTGCTCTCTTTTGACTATGAATGGTCACTAGTACTGATTTGTATATAATTGAATGATATATATGATTTCAAAAGCATTTATGGACATTTTTGAACACCTGTAACATGCTATCTGTAGGAGATACAGCATTTAGTAAGACTTTCTTGTTCTCAAGGAGCTTTTAGCTTAGGAGAGATAAATAAGTAACAGATAATACAGTGTGATGAGTGCATCAGTCAGGAGGCCTGTGAGAGCACAGATGAGGCACTGCACTTGGCCTAAAAGGTCTTTGGAGGAGGTGAGAGCTGAGGTGTTTTGTTTCCTGGGCAACGATAGAGGGAAAGCAATACAAGAGGAGAAGCAGGTACAACATACAGGTATAGGAGCCTGAGAGTTCTCAGGGAATTGTAAGCAGCTCCTTATAGATCTAAATATTTTCCTGGGATCTGTGGCATAAGGATGGCCCAAAGGTGTCTGGTGAGTAGCACCACTTTAAGTTGAGCACCAGGCTGTATAGAAAAGGATGCAGTGGGCAGAGTTCACCATCTGCCATATATATCCTTGACCCAACCCTGCTCCATACCCAGATCCTAATCTTCCTTTTCACAGACTGTGGATGACTTTTCCCCTCCATTGTCCTAGCCTAATGTTTGCTCCAGACCCATCTCCAGACCCAGGACTTTGATTTGCTTTCTCTTCTATTGCCTGGACCCCTGAAACCCTGGCCCCTAGCTGGTCTCTTCCTCCTGTCTGCTGCCTACATCTTACTAAAACTGGCCTCCATGCCATCAACCTTTAGGACTCTCAGATGGGCCTCTGGGCCTTCTCTTATAAACTGTATCCACAGGCAACATTATCATTTCTAAGTGTCTTTTTGGAACCAGGAACTGGATAGAAGAGGCCTATGAAGGTAGAAACCCAAACCTGGGCCTTCTCTTATAAACTGTATCCACAGGCAACCTTATCATTTCTAAGTGTTTTTTGGAACCAGGAACTGGACAGAAGAGGCCTATGAAGGTAGAAACCCAAAAGTCTGAGGGGATTCCAGGAAAAAAATCAGGCAGGGGCACAGTCATCAAGGGCAGGGCACCCCAGGCTTCAGAGTGGAGCAAAGAAGTGGGGGGACATTAGCCCAAAACCCTGGGTAAGGAGATAAAGGGCTCCTGGATAATCCCTACTTCCTGTCACTGATTCCAGAACAGGAGTCACAATGTGGATGCTTTCTGTAGATGAAGGGCCAGAAAGATGGTGTAAATAAGTCAAGTGGTCGGTGAAACAATGGAGGTGCTGGGGCCATAGCAAGCAGAAGAGCTCGTGTCCATCTAGTGGGAGATGTTGCTACATAGTTCCAGCCAATTGTTGCCACATGAGAATGTGAGACAGTGTAACCAGACATTAGAACTTCTCAAGATAAGTAAAAAATCTGAGTTTTAATGGAAAATAGTTGGCAGTTAGTTAAAAAAAAAATAAACAAACAAACAAACAAAAAACACTTGTACATAGAATTGATGAAGGCAACATGGTTGCTGAATTTCACCAATTCCCAGCATAAAAACGAACAGAACGACTAAAGACTACTCCCTCCTAAACTGTGGACGTTTATAGCAAACTAGATGATAACACATCTCCATGAAACCTAAAATACAAGCAGGTAGAGACAAACCGTTGACAACCCTCAGCCCTGTATGATCTCAGCATCTATGTGGGAGCAAGCTGAGCGAGCAGTGAGGTTTCTGATGCACCTGAGAGAAGGAGGATCCCCAAAGAGCCAACAGATGCTCACTGGAGAGCATGGGGTAGGGAAGAATCTGAAACTGGAAGGGCTCTGCCCAGTCTACTAGTGAATGAGTACAAAGGGTCTGTGTAGAGTCTGAAAGATGGGGCAGTCAGACCCTATAAACACTCAAATTGACCAGCTAGGCATCCCTATTCCAGGGTCCACATACTGATGAGAAACTGCTGGCGTGTGATCAAAATTAAGTAGAATAGAGATCATAGAATCAAAAAGAAAGAGAAGGTCTCTGTAAAAATGGGTAGGAAACGAGAGCCAGGAAATCTCAAAAGGCGAGCTGCCATATTCTTTAATACTACTTCAAAACAACCAAAGAGGGAGCTCTGGGAAGTTAGAAAAGCTACCTTAAAGCAGGCCTCTTTCACAGAGTTCAGGAAAATTATGTTCACATAAAAATAAACATCAGAAAAATATTGATGGTGAAATCTACACAAAATCTTGATAATAACAAAGAGAAAAAGGTACACAATAATTTTGTTACAGACAGCGGAAGTATGCTAGAAAGATATGCCCACAAAACAAATCAAAACTGTAACCTAATGAGCTAAAACAATGTAACAAAAATAAGCTAAAAGACATTAAGAAAGTGACATCATCAACATAAATGAGAAAATAATAAATACTTCAGAAATGAGATGACAAATCACAGGAAGAAATAAGAAGGGGAAAAAAGTTATTTCAGAAATGAAGATTAAAACTGCAAAATCACAAGAGTAAATATATATAGTAATGTCGTAAGAATAACAAAAGGTAAAAAGGTGGAAATTTTTAAGAATCAAAGAGAAGTGAAAAAAGAGATAAAGGAATTTGAGAGAAAATTAAAATGTCGAACAGAAGAATGGAATATCCCATATGTAGCAATAGGGGTCCCTGAAAAAGAAAACCAAAGGGGACAAAGCCAATGTTAGAAATTATAATTTAAGGAGACATTTCTGAAATAATTATAATGAAAGAGCTGAACCTATATATCGAAAGAATACAAGCACGCAGTGTACCTGAAAAATTGAGCTGAACCACCAATAGCAAGACATATTCTGGTAAAATTACTGCACTTTAAGCAGGAAAAATAAAATTAAAGCAGAAGAAAATTATCTGGGCAATTAGCCAAAATGAAGAAATAGTTTACAAGGAAAAGAAATATTAGGTTATCATCAGACTTTCCGACACCAATGCTTTATGCTAGAAGAAAATGAAGTGACATTTTTAAGATACTTAAGGAAAGAAAATATAATCAAAGAGTTTTATACTCAGAAAAACTGACTTCTATGTACAAAGGGCACAGGTAACTGTTATAAACACGGACAAACTTGAGGGTTATTTTCTCTATGAGCTCTTCTTGAGGAATTAACTAGGTAGTGAGTTTCAGATAAGCAAAATCATCAGAAACATTGATATTGAAGACTGATGGTGAGCTTCAAATGCAGAGCTGCTTATAAAAATTAGGACTGAATGGAGGTTAAGGGAGACAGGATAGCATGCAATGACTATATAATATGAAAACATAGTTACAGTACAGCTACAAAAATTTAGAGACAATGAGGAGAACATATGCAGATTTTTTTCTAATTACTTTCAGTAATAAAAATAGTGGTGGTATATTTGCATTGTTTTTCTGAGACTATTGAGTGGGTAATGAGAGATAAAGCAAATAATTAATTCTGGGAAATTCTAATCTCATTATTTGTATCCTCAAGAAACCAGGATACTCAGATATAATAGGAGAGATTAGATAAAACTCAGTAGTTATAAATTTGAATTGAAAGTATCAATATCTGTATAGTATATGTATTTTCTAGGTCGATCCACTGAAAAGGCCTAGAAATAATGACCAACCTAAGTGGCAATGAGCATCTCTAGTACACAAACCGTGGTCTTGAAATACTGTTTCCCACTAGAAGGAATCAGGGCTTCTTGAGAAGTCCAGATTTCAGATGCAAGACTGGAAATGTACAAGATAAGTCTGGAATATTTTGTCATACAAGATGGCAAACAGGTTATCAAAGAGCACTAGAATCACGTTAAAGGATCCAGGAGCCAACTTAAAGAGCTTACAGTGGCCAAAGATAAGTTCATTTGAACTTTAATAAGGTTAACAATTGAAATGGATTAAATTCCATCATATATATTAAATATTATGTTCACAATCATATTTATATATTTATATTAATTTATATATTATATATAATTTATATATATTAATCATATAAATATATTATTCTAGTATGTATTATATTACAATATATTA
>NW_006443570.1:16975062-16979876 GCF_000325575.1 Pteropus alecto | reverse complement strand
AACAGATTTATAAATATATAAAGTAAATATTATAATTATATTATAATACATATAACATATGATAATTATATATAAATATATATGTAGATAATTGGTCAGCTTGGGAAGAGGATAGGGAACCAGTTCATTATCTTGAAATCTCATAAAGAAAGAGGACAAGAGGACAGATCAAGTATTTATCGTGCCTTTTCTATAAGAACTATGAAGGACGTGTATCTTTATAGAATTATTCCAACTAATATATAAAAAGGAAATGATTAAATTGGAATGTCACCATTTATATCCTGTAACAAATGATTGAATATAGGCATCGAGCAGCAATAGCATCATAAAAGAAAAAACAAGCCATTCGTTGCCTACTGCTTTGGTCTGGCCAAAGGGGTCAGACCTGAGTCTGATCAGGCCTCCGGACCCAGTTGCTCATTTGCAGGAAATACAGGGGACAGTGGAACGTGTTGAATGGCCTCAATGAACAATCAGTAAAACCCAGACAGTAGGAAATGCAGGTCAGGTGATTCAGATTCTTTAACAGAAAAAATGTTAAAGAAAGGGATGGAGAACGACTTGTAGTGCCTTAAAATACATGTCGACTTTTTTAAATGGACAAGACTATAGTCACTAGAGATACACACTTGAGTGATAAAACTATAAAGAAAAAACAATGAATTGTTTACTGACAAAGTCAGAATCTAAATACTTTTTTTGGTGGGGGGAGTGGAGTTGCGTCTGGAAAGAGGCACAAGGAAGGGAATGTTAGGGTAATTTGCAAAGTTCTATTTCTTGACCTGGATGGTAATTACGAAAATGTTCATCTTATAATAATGTATTCAAGCTATACATTTATTTTGGTTTTGTGTATTTGTTTTAATTTAAAACACATTTTTTTTTAACCCACATATATAGATAGGCCAAAAGTAACACACTGGCCAGGCTACCCTGGCCATGAAGGCTTCCAGGGTCATGCTCTGCCTTGGAGGACTGGGTGTGGGCTTCAACATGGACCCCCAACTACATGTTCTCTCTGGCTTTTAGACATTTAAAATGAATATCCAATGAACAGGTAGAGGTCATGAGAGTAAGCTACAGGCTTTTATTAGAAGCTAAGAATGAGCTGAGTAATAAAATATAACTTGGCTCCTTGCATTTGACATTTCTACTTTATTTTAACCAGAAGCCCTCTGGGGTCACACAGAGTCCCAGAAAATGTCATGAGAAATGTATATTTATAACGATGGCTTGATATTGTTAGGCGAGTTCTAACTTAACATCCAATATGTAAAATTTCATGGTAATTGTGATATTTCCACTACAATTATATTCTTCCCTTTACAGAAGGGTTTGGCATCAAAGTTCCTTTAAATAGTAGCTTGCAGGATATGGTAAGCATTTTTATACAACGGTGATTACTTCATAGGGTGGAGGGAGGTGTGGGCTGTTCAGTGATTGTCTGGGCCACACTGGACATAGTTATGCAGAGGAGATAGAAGTTTCGAGAGCCATAATGTTCATAAAAATGCAAAGCATTGGGGAATGCCATTCATTTCCTACTCCTCGCGCCAAACTGCCAACCTTTCTTCTTCACAAGCTAAGATCCTCACACAACAAGACAGAAACTGCTAAGAAAATCAGTGAGTTCAGGATTTCTGAATCGTTTTGTTGAGCACAGGGGGCTACACATTTACCTAGATAATGATTCAAATTAGTCCTAAAGGCTATTTTTTTTTTCTATTTTGGGACTTGTTAGTCAAGGGGAGCAGAATATGTGACCCCAATTTGCCACATTGGAATGTGGATGATTTTGAGCTGAAGACAATCAAGACCCAACCAATGCAAGAAGAGATGTTTACCTTCCTCTTCACTGCTCAAACAAATTTAGAGAGAGGGCTTGTGCCAGAAGACAGCTAACAACACAGATAACTTTTTTCAGAAAGACTTATCTTCATGGCATAGCAAATATTCATTTACCAAACGTTTGCTCTTCTCATCTTCCCGTAAATTGTCTTCCTCTGCTTTGCAGCCCCGGATCTCTACCCATTTCTCCTTGGCTCAGGTTGGCACATAAGCCTGCATTACCTGATAGTCTTTGGGTCTCATGTCTTTGAGGCTCCTGTACCTATAAAATTTGTTTTTCTCCTGCTAATCTCATGTGAATTTAACTATTAGACCAGCCAAAGAACCTAGAAAGAAAGAAGGAAAAAGTTTTCTGCCCTTACTTTAGTATCTGAATTCTCTTCCTATGTTTGGAGACTTTTTGATGGTATGGATTTTGGTGAAAAGAAGAGACTGTCTTTCACTATAAAAGCTGAAAAAGCCAATTACACATTTTCCCAATCTCTTTTGTAGCTAGGAAGCAGGCACATGTCCTGGGCCTAACCAATCAAAAACACTCCTTCCGGACTTTGCGGCTAAGAAAAAGTGCTGGTGGAGAATTCTTAAAACAGCACTGGAGGAGTGCAGTGGCATTTGTTTCTAGAGACAAGGTGGCAGAATCGTTAGTGTGAACTTCAGTGTCCTGGATTCAATGGTGACAGAAGCAGGGTCTTCACTAATCTAATTCCAGGGTGTGGGTATCCTGCACAGCTGACCTATATTCTTGCTTATCTTCTCAGAATGATTCTATTCTATAGTCTTGTTGGCAATTCTTTGAGCAGCCCAATGTCTTTCAAAAAAGGTCTTTGCTTAAATCATTTGGAGTCTTCTTTTTGTTTTTATTTTTTGTAACTTTCAATTTAGAAACCTGGCTGATTCCATGGTCTGTTAATGTCATGATAAACCACTTGGAGTGAAAAGGACAAGGCCTCAAAGAAAATAGCTAAACCAATCTTTACGAAAAAGAAGAGGAATTTTTTTGGGGGGCGGCGCGGGGTATTGAGGAATGAGTAGAGAAAGATGGTATGAAGAAAGAAGAGAGGGTATGGAGTTGAAACAATGTAGGGTGAAGGACTTGTGAAAATTCCCTGAGAGGGCTGAAGGCATGTTAAGAATATCTAATGTTGTTTTCAGTGTAAATTACTCCACTCTATTCCTTGCTTCCTTGGCTCCACACGTTGTCTAGAATAAAATATACTCCACACTCATCAATGCTTTACGTAAATGGGGTTTCAAGCATATTGAAAGCAGGAGAGGCTGAGTTTTACAAATTGGTCATACGAAGTGAGATAGAGGAGCTATGGGAAAAATCAACAGCCCAGAGCCAGAGGAGCACAGTGAACCGAAGTCTTCTGGACATTTGTGAACATCTTCTGAAGGAGATGGTACAGAATAATAAACAGAGTTCAAGAGGTTATAAGACCTTGACTGGCCTGTGGAACCACTTATGAGCAACAGAAGAAGCACTGCCTTCCATCTGGGATGCAGGGACAAGGTGGGAGGCAATGAACTCCAGAGATGAGAGTATGGATGGAAGTCGAAGGTAAGAACTGGTGAAGGCAAATGAGTCAACATACAATTGGAAGGAGATACAGAGCAGGACAATTGAATTCTGGTAGGCTTTAGTTCTTTTATTTTTAATCATATATTTTGAGGTATAATCTACACACCATAAAATTTACCCCTTGTAAATGTGAGAGTCAATGATTTTTGAGTTGCACAATCATAATTATAATGCAGATTTACATAATTTCCATCATCTCAAAAGTTCTCTTGTACCCACTTGTAGTCAATCCACATTCTTGTTCCTATCCCCAGGCAAACACTGATCTATTTCCCATTTCTATAAATTTGCCTTTTTTGGTAATGCCATACAAATGGAATCATACAATATGTAGTCCTTTAGGTGTGGCTTCTTTCATTTAGCATGAGGTTTTTAAGGTTCTTTTATGTTACAACATGTATCAGTTGTTCGCTCTTTTTTATTGCTGGATAGTACTCCCTTGAATGTACATATCACATTTTGTTTATCCACTTAACACTTAGTGGACAAGAATATACAATAGGAAAAGGACAGTCTCTTCAGCAAATGGTGTTGGGAAAACTGGACAACTATGTGCTAACAAATGAAATTGGACCACTATCTTATACCACACAAAAAAATTAACCTAAAATGGATTAAATACTTGAATGTAAGATCTGAAACCATAAAAATCCTAGAAGCAAATAATAGGCGGTAAGCTCCTTACCATGGGTTTGGGTGATGACATTTTGAATCTAGCAAAAAAAATAAAAGCAGCAAAGGTAAAAATAAACGAATGGGTGTACATCAAACTAAAAAAGCTTCTGCGCAGCAAAGAAAATCGCCTAAAAATAAAATGATATCCTACTGAATGGGAGAAAACATTTGCAAACTGTATATCTGATAAGGGGTTATCTAAAATATATTAAAAAAAACTCATACAACTGAAGAGCAAAAAACAAAACAAACAATCCAATTAAAAAATGAGCAGAAGATCCGAATAGATTTTTTTTCTAAAGAAGACAAAGAGATGGCCATCAGATAAATGAAAAGATGTTCTATATTATTAATCATCAGGGAAATGCAGATTAAAACCATAATGAGATGTCAACACACAACCTGTTAGAATGGCTATTATCAAAAAGGCAAGAAATAACAAGTGTTGGTGAGAATGTGGAGAAAAGGGAACCCTTGTGCACTGTTGGTGGAAATATAAATTGGTGCAACCACTATAGAGGTTCCTCAAAAAAATTAAAAATTGCACTAGTATACGATCCACCAATTCCACTTCTGGGTATTTACCTGAAAACAAAACAAAACAAAACAACAAAACAAAACAAAACACTAACTCAAAAAAATATATGCACCCTTACTTTCATTGTAACACTATTTGCAATAGTCAAGATATGAAAACAACCTAAAT
>NW_006443570.1:16951113-16974114 GCF_000325575.1 Pteropus alecto | reverse complement strand
TGTGAATGGATGCCAAATGTTGAAGGGGGCAAGAACAAGGACATCTGATTAGTCATGTTGCTGACATTACTCCTTAAAGAACTTTTGAAGTAATGGAACCTGTTTTTTGTTTGTTTGTTTGTTTGTTTTTGGTATATTGATATTCTGTGGGTCCCAGAACCATTAGTTGAAAAGATCATCCTTCCCTCACTGAGTCGACTTGCTATTTTTGTCAAAAATTAATTGACCATGAATGAAAAGTATTATTTCTGGACCCTCAGTTCTATTCCATTGAGCTATATATCTATTCTTGATTTCTGTAGGTTTATAGTAAGTTTTGAAGTTGGGTAGTTTATGTCTTCCAAATTTGTTCTTTTACAAAATAGTTTTGGCTACTTTAAAATCCTTTGAATTTTCATATAAATTTTATAATCAGCTTGTCAGTTTCCTTAAAAAAAGCCTCTAGGGATTTTCAACAGTATAGAATTGAATCTATAGATCAATTTGGAAAGAATATGGAGTTTCAATCTATGAACATGAACTATTTCTCCATTTATTTAGATAACTCTTAATCTCTCAGTACTGTTTTATAGTTTTCAGTAATCAAATTTTTGCACTCTTTTGGAGAAATTTATTTTTAAATATTTTACTCATTTTGATGCCATCGTAAATGAAATTATTATCCAAACTTTACTTTTGGATTGCTCATTGCTAGCATCTAGATATACAAGTGATTGTGAAATATTGACCTTCTATCCTGCACCTTTGCTAAATTTGTTTGCTAGTTCCAGTAGTTGTTGTTTTATTTTGTTTTGGTTTTGGTAGGTTCCACAGGCTTTTCTACAGATGGAATCATGTTTATGAGAATAAAAAGTTTTCCTTCTTCCTTTCTAACCATGCACCATTAATTTCTAGCATCTAGATATACAAGCGATTGTGAAATATTGACCTTCTATCCTGCACCTTTGCTAAATTTGTTTGCTAGTTCCAGTAGTTGTTGTTTTATTTTGTTTTGGTTTTGGTAGGTTCCACAGGCTTTTCTACAGATGGAATCATGTTTATGAGAATAAAAAGTTTTCCTTCTTGCTTTCTAACCATGCGCCATTAATTGCACCAATTCTTCTTACTTTATTGCACCAATTAGAACATCCAATATAATGTTGGATAGGAGCAGTAAGAGTTGACATCCTCACCCTTTTCCTGATCTTCATGGAGAAACATTCAGTCTTTCATCATTAAATATTATGTAATCTGTAGGGTTTTCTTAGATATCTTTTATCCAACTGAGGGAGTTTCCTACTATTCTTAATTTGTTGAAAAACTTTTATAATCACGAATGGATATTGGACTTTGTGAATGGTTTTTCTGCACCTATTGTGATTTTGTGTTTTTTTGCTCTTTATTCTACTGACACTGCGTATTACATGAAGTGGTTTTCAGGCGTTAAACCAATTTTGCATTCCTGGAACAAATCTCACTTGGTCATGGCATATAATCCTTTTTATACATTGATGAATTCAGTTTGTTAATATGTAAGAAATTTTGCATCTATGTTTCTAAGGGCTATTGATCTGTAGGTCTCTTTTCTTGTAAGGTCTTTATCTTTGGTATCAGGGTAATATTAGTGTTATCTAATGAGTTGGGAAGTGTTCCCTCCTCTTCTATTTCCTGAATAAGTTTTTAGAGGATTGGTATTATTTCTTCTTTAAAATCAGGTTGAACTCATCAGTGAAGCTATCTAGGCCTGAACTTTATGTGTCTGTGTAAGGGGAGGCGGGGGGTAATTATTAATTCAATTCCTTTACTTGTTAGAGGCTTCTTTGGATTTTACACTCCTTCTTGAGTCAGTTTTAGTAATCTGTGCCCATTTTCCTGGACTTGAGCTGTGGAATTTGTCCCTCTGTGTTGAGTAGCTGCTTGTGTCTCTGCTTTGTTTCTTGAAAATTTCTTGTTTTTATATTTTGGCCTAGCTTCCTAAGGCCTGCCCCAGTTTCTACCAAGCTTAGTGATCAGCCAATGATTGGGCAGGGCTTGTGCTCAAACACCTCTAGACACTAGGGCTTCGGCCCCCTGTGGGTGGATCTGTGTGTGGGTTGCGGGGAGCATTCAAAGTTCAGGCAGTTTTCAAATCTGCCATGGTTTTTAATTTCCAATGGGCACCTAAGGTCCCTGCGTGTTTGAACAGCCAGATCAGGCATGGGTGCATGGAGGGCTTATCACACCTCCTGTAGTCTCTAACTTCCAGGATTTCCCTTTAAATTTCTGGCTCATCCTCTGGTCTGTGGCTCACCTCACCTGGGATCTCAACCTGCGGCTAGGAGAGCTAAAGGTTCCCAATTCATGGTTGGCATAAGTTTTGCCTACCATTCTTAATAAAGTCAGCCTCCTTCAGCAGTGAAGCTGATGGTTTTCACAGCCGGAAAGAATGCCCTAGAGTCTTGCTATTCTTACCTGAAGCTCCAAAGTTTCTCACAAATAAACTATTCTCAATTTGTTGTTTGCCTTTGGTCAATTTCCAGAGCCTTGAAATGGTTCTTTTTGACAATTTCGTCTGTTTGTATAATTGTCTTTTGCAGGGAGGATTTGTCAACTTCCTCATTCTTCTACAGCCAGAGGTCCCTTTCGTCTTTTTAAAATGCTGGGTGTGTGACCTGTCAGCTAGGCTTCTTGTTTTTAAGGTGCTCTCGGGCATCTGGAAGCCAAAGAGAATAAGCACTATTTGAAAAAGGCAGGACTAGAAATGGTGCCAGGGGAGGTAGGAGTTGGGGCACTGGAAAGACTGAGAGGTGGTTGGAGACCAGAGGCGATGCAAATAGGATAAGTTGTGAGACAGGGAGGCAAGAACTGCAGGGTCTATAGGAAAACATGGGATTAAAAAAAAAATTAAAAGCCTACCTTCCCATTCCCTTAATGTCACCAATCTCACAGCCACTGCTTCCATGAGCGCTTCCTCCCAGGTACCTGGTTTGAACTTCCAGTCCTCTGGGGACTGGGCCGGTGTTAGGGTGGGGATGGGAGTGCACTGGCCATGCCTTGAAGGTAGGATGGCAGGGGATCATGTACCCTTGAGAAGCGAGAATGGCCTGCATGTCGGCATTAGCTAGGGAGTCTGGAGTTGTGACCTCAGGCTCAGCTCTAAGTTTCATGTAAAGATTTGCCCCTAATACTTTAAATCAGGGGTTGGTAAATTATAGCATCCAGGGCAAAGCCAGCTCATCATCCATTTTTGTAAATTAAGTTTTGTTGGTACTCGGTCACACACATTTGTTTCCATATTGTCTATGGCTGCTTTTGTGCTACATGGATGGAACTGAGTAGTTGTGACAGAGACTGTATGGCCTATAGGCCTAACATATTTACTATCTGCCTCTTAACAGAAAAAGTTTGCCAATCCCTGTTTTAAATTAAAACCACAGTAGCTAAAACTCTTGATATGTGGATAGAGTATCACATATAAAATCAGAAGATAAAGGAACAAGCCTGGGGAATGGTAATGTGGGTAGAGCATCACATATGTAATCAGAAGATAGGGAGTCAAGCCTGGGCCCTGCTACATATTAGCAGTGACACCCAGAGCAAGCCATTGCCACAAGTCCACTATAAAATGGAAATCAGAGGACCTATTCTGTCATTTAGGGTTGGTGTTCAAACAAAACCACTGTATGAGGAAGTATGTTGCAAACCACATAGCACCATACACAACGCTGTTTATTTGGATGTTTACAGAACACTCACGTTGACCTTCTAAATCCCGTTTGGATTCATTCTTCTTGTGGATTGAATACTACCTGTGTATCTTTCATGTGAAGTCTGAGATGTAGCATTTTCTTAGGCAGTTTTCCTTTATTTGAAGGGGAAGCAAGAGACCATTTCTATCACAGAACAGAGAAAGATGGAAAGAGAGAATTCTAAGAAAACACCACCCCTCCCCATGAAATAGACATGCCGCTCAGCAGTGAAGGAGAGGTTCGAGGGCCAAGTTTCTTCCCCAAAACATCCTTGCTGGAAAGGGTGATCATTTGAGGCTTAATCTTATGAATTATTTCTTTTACCTTGAAAAGTCTGAGCATGGTAAACCTTACTACAACGGCAAAGATAATTCAATGGTTGACATGAAACTGAAATTTAGACGAGAGCTTATTTGTAATCGTAACACTGAGTTATAACTCAGAGCCTGGAATTCTCAGCCTCTGTGACTATAGCAAGGAAACATGAATCCTAAGGCAGTTAGAGAGAAAGTCTCTGGCCAGTTAAGATTAGAACTCTTAGTGTGAATTGCCCACTGCAATCCTGTAAGCTCCTGGCAGGCCTTCTCAGTGGGGGATGTGGCAGCCTCCAGATTCAGGGACAAAGGCTACATCGTCTCCTCCACCTCAGTGTCCACAGTTAAATCACCTACAGAATGAGCTGTGGTCTCTGCTCACTTTCTACCTGCCCCTGTGAGATCAGATCTTGGTGAGTGAATGCACAGGATCCAGAAGGTGTTTATTACATGTAATTGCCTACAAGCAAATGGCAGGGGAGGACTTCTGAGAGCTGATGAAGCCAGAGAGGTTAAGGCTAAGTGCATCTGAAGACAAGCAAAGTCGGAGCTTGTCCCTGATAGCAGATGTGTCCCAGATGGCCTGTCTAGAGACGCCATTAACTAAGGGGGTCTGTCAAAGGAGGGTGTGTTTATTGGTATAACTATCTGTCAAAGTACTACCAGAAATGGAGAAGTCAAAAGATTGGAAATAAGTGGCTAGAGACATGAGTGAGTGGTAAGATCTTGTAATTAGAGGGAGTAGGTAGAGGGGAGGACAGAGAGGTGAGTGAGGTTCATGAAGGGGAACAGGAAAGCAATAAAAGCAGTTGTGAATGGGCAAGGCAGGGTCATTCAGAGCTAGGCCTATGAACGCTGAATATGATTAGCTAGCTCCCTTTTTGGTGGAAAATAACAGAAACTGATTCAGGCTAGCTTCAACTCAGGGGAAAGAAAGAAGCTGGGGGCAGTTATTGAAGGGATAACTGTGGTATCTCGTAGAATTGAAGGACTGAGACGCCTGCCAAGCATAAACTAGAATCAGAGTTGTATTACTATGGAGAAACCAGGCATTTTCCTCTCTCTGACTCTTGCCGCCTACTTCTCTATGTATCTTCTTGAGAAACCAGGCATTTTCCTCTCTCTGACTCTTGCCACCTACTTCTCTATGTATCTTCTTTATTGCTATTTTTCACTGCCAAATGACACTTTTTGCTAATCAGGCTGTCGCAGCAGGTAGCTCCTGAGTTAACAGATCCTCATTTCAGGCTACCTGGAGAGACCGAGTTCCTTTTCTCAAAGCCAAACTTCTTTGGAAGGACTCTGATTGGCCCAATTCTGGTCAGGTGACCACTGCTGAAACAATCACCTGTGGTTAGCATCATAGTGAAGAAGCATGACAGCTTCTGCAGTAAAAGCAGAGGCTGGGGAAGTGATCGTTCCCAGAAGAAAGTTTTTAAAAAAGACAAAAATGCTGCAGAGAAATAACAACAGCTGTCAATGACACCAGGTGTCCTGCAGGGTGATTTTTCTATCTGATCTGTGTCTGTAAACCTTCAGGAAGATGAGGGCAGTATCTTAAAAAATGTCACGCAGAAAGCCTAGATGTGGTATTTTCTTGCCCTAATCCTATTTATCCCCTCCCCGCCACCACCCAGCCTCAGAGAGCAATCCAAGTGGGCAGCAAGTCCATTCAGAGGATAAGGCGGGCCACTATGGAAATAAAGAACTCTGGAGGTGATGGAACTGCAATTTGGCCTGGAGCAAGGAAGAACATGGTCATTCCCATCCCACTTCTGCTCTGTCCATTAAGCATCCTCTCTAGGAACCACAAGTTCGAGAATGAAGAATTGGGACCACTGGCTGGAGGGATGCAGGGGTGATGGTCTAGGAGACAGGAGAAGTGTTCTTCGAATTGTTCTTCTTTTACTTCTCTTAGATTTAGGCATGCGTATTTTGCTTTCAGTGTTGCCTTGGACTTTGGAAAGTTGAAGAGACCACATGGGGACCAAGGAAAAGACAGCAGGAAGCTGGTTGCAGAGAGCTGACTGTGGTGGTAGAAGGCTTTCAGGAAGTGGGTAAAGGTGGCCTTTGCCAGCGCAGCTCAGCATGGAGGGAAATGGACCAGGATTTGGGGACTGGTCAGAAAAGAATGTGTGTATTTGCCCTTAATGTCTCCTGTAGAATGAGGATTCCCTATCTTTCCATCACCTCTGCGGATGTGCACCAATACAGCGGACTGATTCCTGTGCAAGAGATGAGCAGAGATGTGGGGACCACAATGGACACCACTTTGAGATCCCAATGGGTTTGAAGCCCATCACTTCAACCACTTGGCTGTGACTTGGATACCACTTTGAAACACATGGAGAGGACCACTCTTGAAGCAGATAACTACGTATGCGAAATGAATTGCATTTGCCCTGCTCTAGTCAACCCCATTTTTCTTCAACTTTCAGAGGGGAGAAACCATTTTACTTTCGCTTTGCAGTGCTCCTTCCCCTAACTCTTATGTCAAATAATTCATAATTTCACTGTAAGCAAATATGTAATCACTATGTAAAAAGAACTCTGTACATATCATTCACTTAGCCTGAAAAGGTCTGATTTGATCCCCTGTGCCTCAACCTACTGGTCCTTCTCACTCATTTCCACTCATCCTTCATATTGCTTCCTCTGGAAAGCTCTCCTGAGGCCCTTTTCCTCACATAATGTACCTGCATTATAGGATGTAATCCATTATATTGTAGTTGCTCATCTGCATGGCTGTCTCCCCAATTAGACTGTGAGTGCTTGAGGGCATTGTATTTGGCTGAATCATGGTCCCAAAGATATCAGGTCCTAATCCATGAAACCTATGAAATGTTACCTTAAATGATAACGTTTTTGCAGACGTGAGGAAATTAAGGATCTTGAGATAAGGAGATGATCCTAGATGATCCCTGTGATCCCTACATATTATCATAAGTGTCCTTTTATGAGAGAACCAGAGGGAGATTAGACACATAGAGGAGAAGGCAATGTGAGGGTGGAGATGGATATTGGAGTGATGTGGCTGTAAGCCAAAGAATGCTGGCAGCTGCCAGAATCTGCAAGAGGCAAGGGATGGATTCTCCCTCAGAGCCTCTGGAGGAAGTGTGGCTCTGCTAACACCTTGAAACTGATTCCAAACTACTGGCTCCATAACTGTGAGATAATAAATGCCTGTTGTTTTAGCCACCAAGTTTGTGGTAATTTGTTACAGCAGCTATAAGATACTAATACAGGTAGTGACTATGTCTTTTCATCCCAGCACCTTACATATACCCAAAATGGACTAGGTGTACAATAAATAGTTGTTAAATGAATGAATCCTCTGGAAATCGGTTTTTAAACCCGAGATAAAAGCACATATGAAGAGATCCCCACAGCCCTCTACATTTTTCCTTCTTAGTACTTTTCATAATTATAATCAGAGTAATTTAGGTACACACGTTGACTACCGCCCCTCTAAGTCTGTGACGTTGGGGACTTTGGTGGTATTAGCCACTGCTGTATCCTCAGAACCTTCTCAGCTTAAGTTACATAGTAGGTGCTCAGCACACATTTGTTACTTGAATGAATATGTGAATGAATTAATGCATCTCCACCAGTGAGTAGATTTTAATCTGCTGTGAAATGAAAACCTGGAATACCAAATTTGAGCTGCATGTAAACTAAAAGCAGAAGAAAAAAAAAACACTGGCTGCTAATCAATGTGTGTACTAATATTATTCAGGTTTTGAACCACCTCCTACTTAGAGGTAGTGGGGACTTATGGAAGGTACTTCATGCAGATCCCTGTCCCTGGCTCTGTTCCTGGTTGTAATCTTGGGCATGTTCTAGGCCTCTTTGGGTCTCAGTTTCTTAATCTGCAAAATAGATCATTAATATCTATCTCAAAGGGTTGTCGTGAGGTTTAAATAAGATAGCTTTGCTCTTATTCTCATCATTTTTGCCCAGTAGTTTGGTCAGGAGTGTCCTACATTCTCATGTTGCCCCTCTTCCCCAAGAATTTGACCTGCTTGAAATCTAAGGAAATGGAAATGGAAAGCTTGATTGTCACAGCTCTGTCCTGCAGCTGAGAGATAATCCTTAGTGGGTAGATGGTCCCTGTTTCCTATGTTTCCTAGGCTCACAGTATAGTCTGTGACGAGAAGGGGAACAAAGTGGGCCTTCCATCGCTTTGCATAACAATGCCGTGTGTGATCTCTGTTTTGGCTGGGACAGCTGTGCCAGTGATGGTGGAGCTAGGATTTATATGCTATTGTGTCTGAGAACTGATATTTTCTCTGTGTGTGTGTGTGTGTGTGTGTGTGTGTGTGTGTGTGTGTGTGTGTACGCGTGCACGTGCACGCACGCACCGGCTTTTAGACAGCAAGGAAGAACCAGGAAGTCTACGTGCATGGTACACTCATAGGGTGCTCAGGTTTGCTAGGCTAGAACCCAATCAAGATCTTTTTTTGCCAAAACCATCAAACTCTTTGTTAATCAAGTCCCTCCATGTGAGACAGTTGTACATTTCAGTGTTTAGCACGGAAAGGTGAAGCATCATGAAAGGACAGGGCCTTAATGTCTTACTGCACAAGTGGCGTGACTCCTTTCAAGTGAGTATTATTAGCACTCCTTACAAACAGCCTCTTGGGAGGTTGCTAACTTATGCCTATGGGTTTTGCCTTTCCTTCCCTGCTGAGCATCACACAATCTTCTCTCCCTCCCCTCAAATTCTCAGAGTGTGTGGATGTGTGTAGGGCGGAGAGGGGTCTTAGATTATACTCATGCTTAAAAGAAAGCCTGTGGCTTTGGATGTAGTTTGGAGCTGGGGTGTGGGGTGTTCCCAGGCCCTGAGTGAGGACAACCTTCTTCTTTTTTGCAAAGTGGTTTTCAGTAGATGAAAAAGGCTGATTTTACTTTCTGAGTGTGTGGTCTTATTTTTCCACAATATCTCATATTTTGTGAAATATTACTGTCCCACAGATTTCTCTGAGGGAGAATGATAGAATCTAGGCCCTCAAACCCCTAATGAAAGGGGGAGGACTTCTTGAAAGGGAATAGGGGGCCTTATGTGGGGTAGGAGGTGCTTTCAGAGGAAAAGAGGACAAAGTATGTACTCATGTGGGTACCCACAACTCCCCATGAAGGTTTTTAAATTTTGTGTTTTTTCTCTTGGTCTGTAATGACAATTACAGGTTATGCGTAGTTTTTTAAAGGCTTATTGAGATAAAATTGATTGATAATTAATTGAACATATTTAAAGTATACAATTTAATGCATATTGACATATGTATACACCTATGAGACTATTATCACCATCAAGATAATATCCATCATTCCCCCAAAGTTGACTTGTGCTCTTTTATAATTCACCCCCCACACACACACACATACCACACCCAAGCAACCATCAATCAGCTTCCTGTCACTATAGATGAGTTTGGATTTTTCTAAAAGCGTATATAAATGGAATCAGACAGCATGTAATTTTTTGGTCTGGCTCCTTTCCTCAGCATAATTATTCTGAGGTACATTTATATTGTTGGATGTATCAACAGCTCATTCTCTCTCTTTTTCTTTTTCCTGTATGGATATACCACTGTTGTTTATCCATTTGCCTGTCGATGGACATTTGGATTGTTTCCAATTGTTGCTTATTACAAATACATCTGTCATGAGCATTTGCCTATAAGTCTTTGTGTGAATATATGCTGAAATATAGTCTTAAATGTTACCCCTTCTTGTAGTGACACTTCTTTGAACTGTCCCCAACCTCTGCAAAGCCTGACCAAGCCACCCAGTCTTACATGGTGGTGTGGAGGATAAAGGGAAAGGAAGGAGCAATGTGGCTTTCCCCATGCTCACTGTCCACTGTGCTGGTTCCATGTGGTGATCAGCAGCACAGTGAAGAGTGGCCTACGGCAGCACTGAAGGTGTCTCAGAGAAGTGGCTACACCAAAGACTTGACTCAGAAAGAGCTATGAGGCAAAGTCCCTGTGCCCCAGCTAGACTCATTGGTGGAGATGCACTGGCATTTGAGATGCATGTAAAAGATGTGAAACCCATTGCAAGCACCCAACATATCTAAATTCCTTCTGCTATATCTGCTTTCTCGATAGCTTTGTTTGCAAGTTCTAGGTTATTTTCTTGACTATTGGTGATTGTAGGTAAACAACCTTTGGATAAGGAAGGCATGTTATTCTTTAAAAATCTTCGGCTATATGTCAACATTGTGGTATATATCAGTCTTGTGTCTGGTAGGTTGCAAGCTGTCCTTCTAATTCCTAAGTCTTCTTTGTGGGGAGAACTTTTATTGTTCTACAGGATGAGCACTGGGTCTATTTTCTTTTTTCCCCAGATTTATTGAGATATTATTGACATACAATGTATTAGGTTTGAGATGTACAAAGTGATGATTTTATACACGTATAGATTGCAAAATGATTACCACAATAAGTTTCATTTAACATCTCCATCCTCTCGCATGTTACCATTTTTGCGTGCATGATGCTAACATTTAAATGTCTTCGGCATCCGTTTGAAATAGCTTCTTCAATGGTTGCTGACTTTTGCCTACGAGTTTCCTTCGTCATCAATTTCATAATCCCTCCAAAAGGCTAAAGAATAGTAAAACTCAAGCCAGTGAAGTTTCATTTACATTTCACAAGCACCCAGATATTTGGAAATATTGGAGGACTGACTAAATGTGCTCACTTTCATCTAGTTGCTTAGAGCTGTCTACATGAAGCTAAGCTTTTTTACAATCCTTTATCATAGACTGTCAGAATTGCAGGGGCCTTTGCGAGCCATGTTGTCCAACTGTGTCATTTTTAAGAGGAGACAGCAGCAGCTCAGAGAGGTGAAGCACCCCGCCCAGAGTCACAGAGCTTGTTAGTGGCAGGGCTGGACTAGGAACCCAGCCTTCAGGATCCCAGTTCGCTGCTCTTACCATCTTGACTTCTCCCAGCCCTCAGCTCTCATTTAGTTTTTCTGCGCTTAATATGTTTTCCTTGAATTGATTTTTCTCCTCTGCCTCATCCATTACCTTCAAGGTTATTTTTGGTGCGCTTCTCTGCCTCTTTCATTTTGCAGACTGATTTCCCAGGCTCTGCTGAGGTTGGCGGCACTTCCCACCCCAGGGTCTTTGGCTTTCATTAATGTTCTGTTCCCTCCCTGCCCCTACTTTACTGTTTTCCTGGGGCCTGTAAAACAGATCATCCCCCAAGACCCTTTAACACCCCATCTTCCCTCCCTGCCCCTTCCGGCCCCTAAGATGCTGCTATTTCCAATCATGCACTATCCTGCCCCGCCTCCTTCAGTCTAGCCCCAGCTTGCAAAATCTGTTCATAATGACAACCCTTGGAGCTCATCCTTCAGTGATAATTCAAGGCTGCACCAGCCACTGGGTGGTGACTACCGATACATCTTTCTGATGGCTTTTCTTTTCTCTGCCAGGTTTTCATTGTGTGGAGATGTGTCTACCTGATGATTCCTTCTCTCTTAACTATGTGACAGGCGGGGCATCTGCCAGGTGCTTGCAGGTAATGATTGTTAGAGTATGAATGGTTTAAGATTATGTGTGGAGATGGAAAGAGAGATGGACTGAGCATCATTCCAAACACTAGGGGTCTAGTTCCAGACCCTGGAGTATCATAGAAAAAACAATGGCTTTAGATAGGGTCAGACAATCCTTCCTTCTTTCAAAGCCCAGCTCTATCATTGAGTGACTCTGTGATATAGAATTTTGAGTTTCCTCATCTGTCAAATAGAGATGAGGGTCAACCATTTGCAGTCTTGAAGGGAGTACTAAATGTGGCAAAGAGTCTAAACTGCTTAGCTCAGAGGCAGATAGTTTTGAAGTCAGAAGGGATGGGTTCAAATCCTGGGCTCCCTGAGTAGTTGCTGTAATTCCTTGGCAATGTCCTTAATCTCCGTAAGTTTCCATTTACTTAATTGTATTGCGGGGGGAATGAGACAAAACCTAATACATCGGTTTTGGCAATAAATACACAAAATATGTGAAGAACTTAGTATGGTGCCTTTCATGACGTGAACGCTCAATAAATGTTAGCCATTTTTAAGTGTTCAATAAATGCTACTTTCTTTTCTCTTTTAAATTTAGCCCTTAACTTTTTTAAGAAAAAATAAATGGAGCACATCCTGAGCATCCTGTGAACTTTGAGAAGTTTGTGAATTAAGCATTCATTAAATACTTTTTTTATATACGGAGAATATTTACTGAGAGTATACTCTGCTGGGAGAAATACCGAACTCTATGGAGCTCAAAACCTAATTGAGTGGCAAGCAACTAGGCAAATAATTTCAAAACAATTTGTTACCAGAGCCAAAACAATAAATTGCAAATTGAAAAGCTGCTTCAACAATTCAATTCTACATCCATTTATTAAATGCTTACTGAAGGCCAGGTATGAAGATTAACAAGATCTGACCTCCAGGAGCTTATAGTCTATAGTGTTATTATTAATATGTCTGTGATGGTAATGATGATGGCAGTGGCAACACCTCAATAATGATAATAGTTAAGATGTAAAAAGAGCATATAATAAGATGGATACTGGCTAAGGGCTTTGCATAAGTTATCTCATTAAATTCTCATAAGAACCCTTTTAGGTAAGTAATCTTATTCTCTTATGAGTGAAGACAAGAAAGCTCAGAGTTAGTAATTTGTCCAATACCACACAGCTCCTAGGTAGAGCAGGGTTGGATCTCAAACTCAGGTCTGCTTGGTGTCAAAGACTTAGCACCCAACCATCAGGCATTGCTCTTCCATGGCCAATTGTAATGGAGGAAAGAGTCACATAAACGCTGTGATAGAGGACAAAGTGCTATGAGGGAGGGGATGGGAACATCCTGATTCTGATCTGGGTGATTGCTGAAGTCTTCATAGCTGAGGTGTCTTTGGGGTTAGGTCTTAAAGGATAAGTAGATCAATGGTAGAGGATGGAGTAGAAGGGGATTCTAGATGAAGGAAATAGCCTGGCCAGTACAAAGAGGCCTCAGAATTCTGGTGACTATAAAGCAGGGTGGCATCGTAGGAGGGAGGGTTCTGAGTAAAGCAGAGATGAGTGTAGCTGGCAGGGGTTCTTTGGAGGTTGAGCTTGTGAGATGCAGCATGAAGGCTAGAAAGTCTCATGTTACTGGTTTTATTTTGTCAACTTAAGTAAATTATTAGGGAAAGATATTTTTTCACTGTTGGAGCTTTTTCACATGTATGACCTAGGAACCAGGAGAATTGGGTTTTACTGAAATGCTAAAACCATAATGGGGTCTGAGGTTGAACCCCCTACTCCCACCCCAGTTTGAATCCCATTGTTATCATTTGTTGCCTACAGGACTTTGGGCATGTTAGTCAACACTCCTGAGCCTCAGTCTTTCCCTCTACAAAATGGGATTGTTGGGAGACTTGAAGAGATTAAAGCATTTAGAATAGTGGCTAGTAAAAAAACATATATTCATAAAATAGCATTATCATAATTGGTCATGGGGCAGCTACTGGTTGGCTGTGTGGCTTTCTCTATCCGAGTCTCGAAATCCTTTTCCATTAATGAAGAGATTGAATAATATTAGTTCTAGGATCCCTTCCAGTCTAAAATAGTTTCATTCCAGATGGCTTCTTTGGTAAAGTTTAAGAACATAACAACGTTAGAGTTCTCCTTTCCTGATGAAATGAAGAACTGGAATAATTCAGGAGCCCTGATCTGTACTGCACAGGAGTTCGGTCTAACTGAGCCTTCCCAGAGCCGATAGTATTAGCAAGACCGATGGCCTCATCACTGCTCAGTCTCCATGTTGTCAATGGAGAGAGACGAAGCCTCTTCTGATTGGACAACTGAAACAATCTGCCAATTCTAGTGACCTCATTACCTTAGTTTTTTGTTGGTTTGAGTGTCTTTTGACCACTTAGGGCCCCTACCATTATTCAAGCATTTTGATTAAGACACAGTCTCTTGCCCGCATGGCTGGCGGAAGTGTCACCTGTGAGTGATTCATTGCTTGCTCCCTGACCACTTCCCCACTGGGCTGTGCTCTCATTCAGTATCTGGAGTGTTTGTCAGGCAGGCTGTGTGGTTCCACAAGTCCTGTCTGAGGCACATATCGCCACAAGAGGCTGCCTCCCAGGAGACGCACACAGGATCAATGTATCTAATTCATCCAGTGGCTATTTAGCTCATTAAACAGCAATAGATTCAAATAGAAAAATGAAACTCTGCACAACATTAGAGCTAAATATGCTTCCTTCCTTTGTCTTAGTTTTATTTTCTGGAGGGAAATGTGAGGAGCTTTGCATACCGAGAGGCTCATTGCTGGAGCAGGAGCGAGAAGCTGAAAGCATCGAGGCAGAGAGATAAAAGGAGATTGGCTCCAAGCAACATCCTCCTTGCAGGAAGTGAGTGGTGATGAATCCATATTTCTACATAATAAGCTGTTCTGTGGGGGCTGGAGAGTCACTTCATCAGTGCAGGGGAAGAGTGTTAAGCAGGGCTGGCTGCGCTCGTGGGGATGAGGTCACCGTCCCTGCTAATCTCAGGGGCAGCAGCTGGCTGGCCAGCTTGGTCGCTCCAGGCAGTTTCTATTTGCCCTTTCAGCCTGGGCCGAGACCGCAATGTGGGCTGACATCTGGGAAGTGACTATTTTTTGTTGAATGAAACTTCTTTAGAGTAATAAGGGTATTAGGTGGCATCAAGTTCATTTAGTCCTTGGTTTGTGGTTAGATCCTTTATGACCCCCAAATGTTCTGAGGATTGTGAAATGATTTTTCAAAAATCCCGGGCTTTTCACTGTATTCCACAGTCTTACTCAGATTTCTGTGGTTGAGAGCTTAGCTAATGGCTTACACACTCTCGTAGACTATTTTTGTTTGCCTCCAACATATCTATTTCTCACTTTATTTTGTGCACATGTCCCAATTGCTTTAGGAAAACTACCTGTTAAAACTAGTGTTAGCCATGGGTATTGACCTCACCGTCAACTCTAGGGGTGAGCCTGGGTCAGCTTGAGTGAATCACTATGTCCTGTCTCCAGACATGTGACAGTTTGGGCACTAATACACGAGGCATCTAAGGGGTTGGGGGTGGTGATCTACCATGCATCTGTCCAGGAGCTGGCAGAGTGGAGTTCTTGTCCTTTTCCTAGATGGTGGGCTCTGAGGCCATGTGGTTGGAACTAGTGTGGCCCTTTTGGTTTCCTTGACAAGGGGCATGCTGAGGGTGACCCTGGCCGGCGAATGAGGCCAGATTGGAGAAAATCAGGGCTGCCTCTCTGATAAAAATGTGAATCTTTAGAAGAAACAACAAATGAAGCCAGAACTGCTTCTGGATTCTTCAGTTATGTTAGCCGATTACTCTGTTTTACTTTGGACCGATTTTCTTCTTAGTTAAAAAAAGAATTAGGAAATAGATAGTCTTGTTAACTATGGAAGCAAGGAAAGTC
Organism: Pteropus alecto; assembly: GCF_000325575.1. Taxonomy (NCBI): domain Eukaryota; kingdom Metazoa; phylum Chordata; class Mammalia; order Chiroptera; family Pteropodidae; genus Pteropus; species Pteropus alecto. The sequence goes on along the minus strand of NW_006443570.1, from coordinate 16,958,651 downwards.
AAATACACTTAATTTGGTTTCATCAACCATGTCTATTCCTTTCTGTTTCAACACTGCAGATTCTGTAAGAGCTAATATTTGTGGAAAATACGTGCCAGACACTAACTTACGTGTTATGACTTGTTTAAATCCTTAAATGGCCCAATGAGGTATGTACTATTATTGATTCCATTTTACAGCTGAAGAATCTGAGGCACACAGAAATTAAGTAATTTGCCTAGGGTCACAGGATCAGTGAGTGGCAGAGCCACGATTTAATTTGACATCAAACTTCTCATATCCCCCACAATTCTAGTATTCTACGACGCTATACTTTCCAGAAACAGAGCCAATGACTCTTCCCACTGGGAACTATCAACCATCTAGCCAATTTCATCACCAAGATTTCTCAGCTTTTCTCAATTCCATCTCCTTTGCCCAAATTGTCTGTTTCGTTCTTAAATCATCTTGTCTCCTCCTCTAAGTCTGACACTCTGGTTTCTGTAACATGTATCTCCATAGCGCTATATTAGAATGTAACCAACCCACTTCCACCTGCCCTTCAGTATGTGCTTTTTCCTGAAAAGTCCCAAATGCAAGTTATACAGCCTAAGGCAGCACTTACTGGGATCAGATTCTTTGAAAATGAACACTTAACACTCTCCCAGGTTTAGGTCCAGATGTTAAAATTTTGTTCAGCTTGTGGCACACTGGTTTTGCCGAGGTCCTGGGAGAAGTGGGGAGTTATGGAATGTTTGCTCATTGCTCCTGTCTACCCTCTGTCAATTCCAAATTCCAGGCACAGTCTTAACCATATAAATAACCACTTTCCCAACGCCCTAGTCAGGGAGCTCTCCAGAGTCTCATGTTCAGTCTTTGCACATTGTGATATTCCCCAGGGTGCTGCTTCTTTGTGCTGCCCAAGTTCTCTTTGCTATGAGAACTCTTTAGGCAATGCAGAGAAAAGGATTTGAGATGGATTCTGCCTGGCATGATCGGGGGCACTAAGAAAGTAATGAAAAAGGGCAAACACTGGCAAGTAGTGAGAAAATTGTTCATAGCATCACACCTCTGAGAGTTGACTGATACCCAAGTTTTCCAAATGCTCACCATCCTCTAGAATCTATTGTCAAACACATGAGAACAGTGTGTGAGTGTGTGTATGTGCGTATCGCACACCCCAGCCATCTTGTCTCTTACCTATCCTGTCCATATCCAGCAGTCATGGGTTTATCTGTTTGAATAAACACATACGTATGATATATGTTAGAGGGTAACTTTTATAAATCACCTTCAGATCCCTGACTGTACCATTATACCCTGGTCCCATTCACTCATAGGTTGAATAGTATATCGATCTACTCATTCATCTAACAAAACCTTATTGAACACCTATGTGTACAACTGTGTAAGGTATTGAGGATATAAAGATAACGAATGTATATATTTTTGCCCTTAGAGCTCACACTTTAGTGGAAGAGAGACAAACAGAGCATTTCACTTCATTTAGGTGGACATTTTAACAGAGTAAACCACAGGGTGTCATAGGAGCACAGAAGAAAGACCAGGCTTTGGGAGTCAGAAAAAGCTTCCTAGCAAAGGTGACAATTGTGATCAACAGCTGAAAATCACTGTGGCAAATACTACTAATTACCTCCCAGTATCTGCCCTCTCCTTCCTTCTGGTAATAGATCCTACCAGGCTTTGACTGGGCACAGTGGCCAAAGGATCATTTCCGGCCTCTACATCTTGATGTAGCTGTGGGACTAAATTCTAGTCAATAGGATATGAGTGGAAGAGATGTATATAGTTTGGTTACAACCTTTAAAAGGTTATTTTGCTCTCTGCTTCCTCTTTCCACTCTCCTTAGGTTGGAAATGGAATAAGGTAGAAGTGATCTAATTCTGACCATATGGATAATAACCTAGTAGATGACACAACAATAAGACAGAAAGAGATGGAGTCCCTGGATGACTCTATGGAGCAGAATCACCCACCAACCATGGACCCCCCACTGCAGCCACTGTATGCAGGCATGCCTTTAGAAGAGCCTCTTAACTTATACCTTTACAAAATAACCACCCACCTGCATGCTCAGCTCTGCACAAGAAATTCAGCTTGTTTAGATATTTAAATGTCCCTTCCCCTTTGGTAAGCATGATCTACAAATAGTTTATGGTTACCCTGCTTTGACAGAATCTGGGGATGAATAAAACACTGTATTTAGGTGGGAGTATTGAGCTGTAGACACAGTGAGCACCCACATCACATACAGCCAGTATTCCCTATTAGTCTTTCTAACAGCTCTGTACTCTGCTGGGTGCTTGGACATGGAGTGGTTTAAAGGGATGGGACAGGTAATAAGAGCCTAAAAATACTTCCCAGCCTGTGATTTGGGCTGCCTCTGACTCCTACCTACTTTCTGTTCCCTCTTTGCCTTGGGCCTGCTACTGCTCTTGGTAATGTTAAAGATCTTGAACTTCTGCAATGCAAAGATGGATTCCTGCTATATCGGAGATTTCCTAAGATATAGTAGGCTTGAAGTTGTCTTCCACCCAGTCTTCTTGAATTAAAACCCCCAGGTCCTAACTGCATATGCCTTTGGTTCATATCCCTAGAACCTGTCACTGGACCTGGTCTGTACTATCAGTCTCAGTTCTCCTGTTCAAATTGGACCAACTCATTGCACTGGGTCAGTTTTGATCCACATCTATCTGTCTGCATTGGTTCCTGCACAGTGCCCTGCTGCCATCGTCACGCAGAGGGAGTTTCCAGCATGCATTATAGTTAGAGCTATAGAACCATCTTAATATGTCTTGATCATTCTTTCTTCTTCTACCTAGCCCTATGACTAAGACTACCTCCAAAAACTACTGTTCAGACTAAATATCGGCAAAGAATGCCAAGGGCAAAGAGATAACTTCACTATCCTCCAATATTTCCATTTGGTGTCAGTCAAGGAACTAGTAGGCAATTTGATGCCTTTCTCTCAGAATCTATCTACAGGCAACTGGGCATCTAGGTTAGAGTCTCCAGGGAGTTTTCTACTCCATGACATTTGTCTCTATGAGCTCTAGCCCTTTTGGACCAAAAAAGAGACTATTGCAGGATGTGTGAGACAACAATGACAGACTCAGATACCTGCTCTCCCAGGATTTTTGTCTCTAAGCCCTGAATGGCCTAGAGCCCCCATCTCAATTGCACACATGCTCACACACTCTCTCTCTCTCTCTCCTCTCTCTCTCTCTCTCTCTATCTCTCCTTATACTCTCTCTCTCTCTCTCTCTCTCTCTCCCCACTCCATTCCACCTCCTTCCCTCCCTCCCTCCCTCTGTCTCTCACTATCTCTCTCTGATGTTCTCCCAGCTCTGGTGCATGCCTTTATGATACCATTGCTCACACTGAATAGTCACGATTGTAATATGCCTCTTTCCCCTTCAAGGTGAATCATGCATCTTCTTATCTCCAGAAACCACACAACACCTGGAACATGGGAAGACTTTATAAGACAAATGAATCCTCAGAAAGCACAGTTGGCACACTGGTTACAGGCCCTTCTGAGGAGCATCTGAACGCCAAATCACAAAACAGCTCAGTTCTGAAATTCTGGATACATCTAACATTCCATCCTTGGCCTTCACCTGCCACACCCCAGTGTGTGCCACCAAATGTCCCATTTCCTGTTGATGCTCTTTTTCCCAGCCTCATGATTCCTGGCTTTCGATTCAATGACATCTGGCTTTCTCTTCTGTATCTTTTAAATTTGAAACAGGTCCTTAGATTCTGATAGTTCTTGATTCTGCTTGCTCATTGGCTTCTGGTATCTTAGGTGAGGCACTCTCCATTTCTGGCCAGATCCTATGATGTCTTCCTCTCATCCCAGGCCCCCTTGGGATAGTGGGGCAGGTATCTAGATATTATAGTATTTGAATCCAAATGGGAGGCAACTTCTTACTGACATTTGAGGAAGATCTTTGAAAAAGAAATTTCAATGAAAATAACCTTGATTCCACTTTCCTTGATTCCACTTTCCTCAGTGACTCTATTCATGCCTTTTCTTCCTTTATTTTTTTCCTTTTCTAAATGTTTTTATAATATTAGCAGGTAAGTGCCTAAAAATCAGCCCTCCAACTAGGCTCATTACCTGGAGCTTCACACCGAAACTTCAGACAACCCTCTATTCTCCAAGCATTTGGACAAAGCTCAGGGTACCATCTCTAGACCCGCTGAATTACCAGATTCCCTGACTCATGACTTTCCACAGTTCAGAAGTACCAACAAGGTACTTTTTCTGCTTAGGAAGAAACTTCTCCCTTTAAATGTTTTGTTTGCCTTCGAGTCCATTTGAATACAAAGATACAATGGAATTCCATTAAAACGATGTCTGGGGCATGAGACACTAGGATAAAAGACAGGAAATTGCCCTATTCTTTAGGCAGTGCTCCACTTGGAGCTGACAGTTCCTGGATAACTTCTGGAAGCCGACTGTTAAGAAAATAAGTGGGCCCCATTCCATGCAGGCTTCCAGCCTCCCCTGGCTGTTTTTATTAGGAGCACAGGGGCTTGTTAGAGCAATAATATACCAGGTCTGTTTATAGTGCTTTCCCCCACATGCTGAATTTTCGTAATTGTTCAAGAGGAAAATTGTTTCTTGGGTGAACATGTAAATTCTTAAGTCTCTTCTGAAAAGGTAGTAATGAGGGATCTTTGAGTGCGGTCTTTAACGATAAGTAAGCTTGTAAGTTCCAGAGCTAGAAAGGTCTGACCTCTCACCTGAAATATAAATGATCTGGGACCCAGAGAGGGGAAGAGATGAATGCCCAGCCAGACGAATGCCCACAGGAAGTGGTGGCAGAGGCAGGACCAGAACTTGAACTCCTGACTCTGGTCCCACGCTATCCCTCTTCTGTTGTGCCTAACTTACGTGGGGCTGTGTAGAAAAGTTCTACACCAGTGTTCTTCTTGTTGCTGTTGGAGTCAAATCTTAAAGACTGTAAGGACCAGCCAAATTACCCTTGGGCTGAAGCCACAGAGGATGTAGTCAGACTTACAAAAGAATTTCTTGAGAATTAGGGCCTTGAGATTCTGGGTTTAAAATAATATACAAATAAGAGTGAATTTGGAAAGGATTATCAAAGTGATAAAACAGATGGAGACTAGGTAACATGAGGGACATCTTCCCAAAAGTTTTTAAAGGTGAGAAAACCATGAACTATTTTGGAGTAGGTCAAATACTCCAAAAGGTGGGAAGAGTGGACCAGAGAGCTGGGCAGGTCTTGCCCAAGATTATGATTCTGGGCTTACCAAATGGCTCTTCCTCAGTTCTCAAGACTGACGACACAAGGGTATGCCCCCCCGCCCCAGCCCCTCCAACACTTCTTTTTTGGTTAGAGATAAAAAGACTGTGCTCTGGAGAGTCAGAGGTGCTAATTAGTAGCTATTAACTTCTTTCCTTCCCCAGCCAGGGCAGATTCTGAGCTTCCAGAATATTATTGGACAAGTGAATGAATAAATCAGTGATCTAAGTAATGTAGGGAGGAGGCAAGAGAATTAAAATGTTAATCAAGCCACAGTCAGAGATTGCAATATGCTGATCAGCTCTGCAGCCAGGCCAAAAGGACACCTTCAGAACAAAGAAAGATTTCTGCTGGGATTGCTAACAACCCATTGCCTACACCCAGGAAGGAGAAACAGGAACCAACAGTCACTCCCTATAGCTAAAATTATGGGGGAAACCTATGGGTTAAAGGTTGAGAATTGCCATCAGGCCTGTTGCTCTACATATTCTTACCTTTTCACCACTACATACTCTTCCTCTTCCTCCATGTATGTCCATATCAAAGCAAATGGGTTAAAAAGTCTTTTAAACTGTAACTCACAGGAACTAAAGAATGATAATGTAAACTGAATTCCCGAACACTCAGCCCTCTCTCTCACTGCCTTTCCCGTCTCCCTCTCACTGTCTTTCTCTTGGTATTCTTTACTCTGTCCTCATCTCTCTATTGTCCCTCTCACGCTCTGCCTCTGAGGGAGACCACACTCTTGTCTGTGGAGTGTTACCCCTTTTCTAATAAACTTTCCCTTTGAGTCTAACTTTAGCGTGTGTGTTGAATTCTTTCTACACTCTCTGCCAAAGGACCCTCTTCTCTCCGTGCAGGGCTTGGTCACCGCCCCTACCAACTTGGGGAAATTTGCCTTGTCCTGTGTCACAAGAGCAGTTGAAGAAAGAGATGATAGTAGTGGTTGGAAAGGCAAGACCATCTCATCTTCTCCCCTCTATATACCAGATGGCAAAACATTATAAAAATTAACTTACCCAGTGATTGATGCAGGACAGGGCAAATTTCCCCAAGTAGGCGGGGAAACCAGCCCCCACACCAAGAGAAGAAGAAGGTCCTTTGGTGGAGAATGTCAAAAGAATTCGACACTCATGCCAAAGTTAGAGTTAAAAAGAAATTTATTAGAAAAGGGGTAACACTTCACAGAGTGCTGTCTCTTCTCAGAGGCAGAGAGTGGGCGGGACAGTGAGAGACAGAGCAAAGGCACTGAGAGGGACCTTGAGTGTTCAGGGAAGACAGATTATATGTCATTGTTTAGTTCCCATTTCCTTTGGTATGGACATACAGTGAGGAAGGGGAAGAGTATGTAGCATGAAAAGGTAAGAATATGTAGAATGAAAGGCCTGCTGGCAGTTCCCAGCCTTTAATCCATAGGTTCCCCATCATTTTAGCTATAGGGAGTGGCCGTTGGTTCCTGGTTCCCCTTCATAGCTGTGGGTAATGGGTTGTTAGCAATCTCAGTAGAAATCTTCCTTTGTTCTGCAGGTGTCCTCCTGGCCTGGCTGCAGGGCTGATCAGTCTATTGTAGTCTCTGACTGGCTTGATTAACATTTTAATTCTCTTGCCTCCTCCCTAAATTAGGATGAAGATTCCTAGATTAATTTTTCTGGTACTGAAGTTAGCATCTTTAAACATAAAAATATATTGTTTTGGTTCCTTTGATTTGTAAACCCTTTAACCATGTTACATACTTCTAAAACAGGATTTATGAAACAGAAACATCTTTTCTCTCTGCTTCAGAAAAACAATAACAATAATAATAGTAATAATAAAATAAGATATTTTTTCTAGAGTGCTTTGTAATTATAACTTTATATTTATCATCTCATTTAATCCTCACATAACATTATAATGTAAATTATGTATATATATATTTTCATTTGAACATATAAAGAAACTGAAAATAAAAAAAAACCCACTTTTCAAGGTCACAGCCAGTAAGAGTCAAAGTCAGGTCTCAAGTCCACGTTTTCTGGTTGCCCACCCATTGACTAAGCTGAGAGAGTGAGTGCCTCTTGGCTCCTTCTCAGGGCATGGCCAACAGCAGGCTCAGGAGTCTGCTAGAAAAGTGGACACTGCAGACTGGAGAACTGGTCTTAAGTAACAAGTTGGTGAGTAGGAAAGGAGGCCAGGACAGTGGAGGTAGAAGAGCCTGGTGGAAGGCCTGGACCCCAGGGAAGGGAGGCAGTCAACAGCCAGTGTTGGTCCCTGAATGGGGGT
>NW_006443570.1:16940867-16950944 GCF_000325575.1 Pteropus alecto | reverse complement strand
AACTAACGCTTCCAAACCAGCCAGAGACGGGACTGCAGTATAGGGAGTAGGATCCAGCCTCAGGGGCCACAGACTGGGGTAGACAAGGTACAGTGTGTGGGCCTCGACCAGGCAGGCTGGGGGTCAGGGCAGGCAGTCAGACCAAACAAAAGGGCAGAGACCCATTTAGGGGCTGGAGCAGAAGCAAGGTGCCAACCTGGCCTATGCAGCTGAGCCTAAGTACCTGCGGGTCCCCCACATACCAGATTGTCATAGGGTTCTTCCCAGCCCCATCCTCTGAGTTTCCAGTCAACTTCAGAGCTGCAGGAAGAGGACATGGGGGTACAGGCAAGAACTATAGCTGGAATTGTGTCACGAGTCATCTGTGAGTGGTTCCTCTAGGGCAGCAGAGAGAACAGCGGACATAATAAGCATTGATGGAGATGAGGTGGTGGAGAGTCATAGCTGTGGACTCTAGATTCTCTCTCACTCATTCGCTGTGGCCTTGAACCAAGCATGTGATCTCACTGAACAATATTGATACAGGACATCACTTGTAAAATTCTTAATCTTTTAGCAGGAAATGATATGGGACATCTCTCGCAGAGTTCTTAATCTTTTTAGTAAATCCAGTTTTCATCCCTCCTTTCTTTGGGAAAAAGGCCCTCTCTCTCAAATCCAGATAATTCCTCTGAAACTGGTGACTCAGGTCTTCTGGCTTTTAGTAAGGATCATTGGTCTATTATATGCAGAAACAGGGCTTTAGGCCAGGCAAGGCCCTTAGAGTCCAAGAAGAGTGGGGACCATTAGCCCAAAGGTTTTCTTTTCTCTTTAAGAAAAATATTAACCAAGCCTGTTTTCCCTTACTCGCTTAATAGGCAAATCAATAATAGAAATTAATAGATATATGATTTAAATAACAAGTTTGTATCTTCTTTTCCTTGTATAGGGACTGAAGCAGCATTTCAGTGAGATACCCAAGACCCCACCCTGACTGAGGCAGAAAAGGAAAGAGCTCCATGAAACCCTAATAGGCAGGGACGACGACTCTTCTTAACAGGAAGCAGATACAGAAGAAGAGACCTCCTGTCCCTCAACATCCATACAAATAATAAGGGAGTTCATGGCTCTTAGAAAGGGTTAGGCAGGAAAGTTAGTTAGGGGGTTTCAGGTCTGCCTGCAAAGACACTGAGGTCAGCCTATTCTAGAAGGGGTCCGCCCTAGCCTGCCCACAATTAAGCAAGCCAAAAGGCATTTTGGGGCTAAAAGTAACTCATACAAGGAAACAAGTAAGCAGAAAATTAGGTACTAGTTTAAGCCAGCCACTTGCACCTGTGCAGCGAAGACCCCAATGACCTTCAACTCACCTGAGCTTCATTATACCATCATTATCATATGATGCATATGCCCAGAGGTTCACTAATATCATTACAACAGACTGAATTCTGGAAACGAACATGCACATAAGGCAAATGATGAATCACTGAGTCCTGTCAATCTTAATTGTCAATCAAGGAAGCCCACCCCTCTAAGAAAAGTAACCGCCCACAGCAAATAGGGATAAAAACCCCAAAGGCTTTGTTACTAGGCCTTTTGAGCCATGCTTCTCTCATTCAGGCCTGCTTCCATTGCTGGAAGTGTACTTTCCCTTCTAATAAAGCTTTTCTTTTCTGCCGTATATCAGTGTCTTGCTCAATTCTTTGTTTGAGACATCAAGAACCTGGACAAAGCACCAGGAGAAGATCCCCATTCTCTGGTAATAATATGGTGATAATAGTGCCCATCCTTCCTTTCAAGATTAGGTGAAGCAACTGATCTGATACCATAAAAGTATGCAAGGAAGCCCTTACTTCCTTTAAATTAAGGAAACATGGTCAGCTCCCTGTTGTCTACTTAACTTTGAGGATGGAGAAAGGAGAATTTGGATTGTTCAATATTTTTAATGAAGTAGCTAAGGTGTTATATGTCTGGCACTGTGCTAAGTGTTGCAGGAAAACAAGGATGCCCCAAAGTTCCGGCTTTGAAGTTGAGGGCAGGAGTTAACATCTAGTCAGGGAGACACATGTGCAACCAGTTCTAATGCACAATGCAAGGCGGAGTGGAATAACAGCTGAAAGGGAGTATACCCATGGAGCAGCTGCCGGGGTTCAGAGCCAGGAACGATTCATTTTGACCAGGGAGGTTCAGGAAGGGACTCATGGAGCAGCTGGTGTCTGAGCAAGATCGTGGAGAACTATAATTGAGACTAACAGCAAAATCCAGCCAAGAGACCATCAACCATGTGTTTGGGTCTTAAACTAACGTATAAGTCTCTAAACTGATGCTTCCAAACTGAGATTATACATCTGAAGCACCCAAAAATCAATAAGTAATTTACAAATGATAAGATCTATCAGACCCCCCATTTCAGGAGCCCGGGGAGTGGGCCTGGGTGTTTGCATATTGAAGAAGCCCTAATCGTTTCAGGTGAATCTGATGAGCGTGTCTGGTTAATAGCCAACACCCCAAACTAGTCCCAAGCTTTACCATGTTTAAATATCTCCTTCCAGGGCCCTTCCCTGAAAGATTCTGATTCAGGGGGTCTGGAACGAGGCCTGTGATTCTGCATTTTCCATACACTCTTGGGTGATGCTGGTGCTGCAGGTCTGTGGACCACACTCTGAATAGCAGGGCTCCAAACCATGACCTGGCCCTTTGGTTCTTACTGGGATGGTGGGGCCCAGAGTTAAGAGGTCCCTTTAATCAGGAAATGATTTTGAAAGCAAGTGCATGCTTCTCATCCTGAACCTTTAAGAAGTCACACACACCCAATTACCTTGAAACAACTTGCCTATACAAGTGAAATAAGGAAACCCTAGAGGGATTCACAGCACTCATCTGTGATTTCTGTGTTCGCTTCCCCTCTTCTAGTTTCCCTCTGGCCCCTATTTCTCACATTCTTATGTTCCTGTTTTAACAGTTGATCTGTAGAACCCTCCTGGACCTTGTTCATCCTGCCCCTTCCCAGGGATTTCAGGAATATGTTCTGGATCTTTTTATGGCTGGTCCGCCAGAAGTTCAACCAAGAGACGGTTTGTTTGCACCAGACTGGTTGACTCAGAGAATGTCTGAGGGCTGAGTGTGCTCCGCACGCCTTCTTTCTGATACCCTAGAAAGTCTGATACAATGACATCGGGTCACATTTGTCCTTTACATGTTTTTGATCAGCTTCATTTTTTACAAATATTGCAATCATTAGTGTGAGAGACCTCTTCAAAACCCTTTCTGTGTTAGAAGAAATTACCTGGACAGGATCGTTGCACTAGCTAAACGCCTCTGGGATTTGGTCACTTGAATGAGTTAGCTGTTGATAGATGACACCCACCTTTTAGAAACCGAGCAAAACAGGCTTTGCATTGTGGGTTCTCGTTAATGCAGTGGATCTTGGCTGGTCCCCTACTTCTGGCCCTGAGGAAAAGTCTTAATCTCACCAGAGTTGCCTTTCAGAAGCAACATCCACGTTCATTTCAATAAAATTATACAGACATTTTTTTGTTAAAAATTTCTCTCCCTTTTATTTTTATTTATTTATTTTTAAAAATCAAGTCCTTTGTGCTGAGAATAGTACTAGATAAGAGGCTGGAAATGAGATAAATTAAATTGGATCGCCTGTACTCAAAAATCGCTTGGTAGAAGAGACAAACACCGCACATAGTCGTATCTACGATACTATGTGTCGTTCGAGAGATACCAAGTATGGAAAAGGGAATGTTCATTTGTGGCTTAAAGAAACAAGGAAGCTTTATGGAAAGAGCAGCTGCCTTTTCTCACAAGAATGGTCAGACTTGGAGAGGATAACAATATCTGAATATAACACAAGAAACATATGGTATTTAAGAGGACATGAATGTATCCCATCTCTTAGATAACCACAATAAAGATTTGATAATACTAATCATAGTAACAGCAAATGTCTTTTGAATACTTTAGGCCAAGCACTGTGTTAAATAATTTATATGCATTACCCAGTTTAATAAAATCTTTCCAACCAGTCTACAAAAGTGATAGGATTTCCCCACTCTTCAGATGAGTAGACAGAGGTTTAGAGAGATTGGGTAACTTGCTCAGTCAGGGTCTTCCAGTGCTGGAATGTGAACCTAGAAATTTAAGCCAGTGCCTATTAACTGGTCTTACTTGTTGAACACACGCAGCGCACCGGGAACTTTGTGTAAGCCATCTTTTCCATCTTTAAAAACAACCCTGGAAAGCAGGTAGTACAGTGTTCTTTTGCAGGGGAGGACGCACCTGCCGAGAGGTGGGTTTTGAGAGTTTAGACAGTCTTTAAGTGGAAGGACTGGGATTAGAAACCAGTCTGTCTGAGTGCCGACACTCGTCTTCTTTCGACTTTGCCAGCTTCTTACCCCTTCATTGAATCCTTGAATTAATTTCTTAACCCAAAGAGTAGCAGTAAACATAGGTGTTACAGCCAGGCTGCTTGGGGTGAGCCACTTTTGTAATGAAATGATTGCTCCACATTTGCTTAGGGCTGGAAGTGCAAATGGCATGAATGATTGCCTGGAGAAGGAAAGAAACAAGGAAAGTGGTGTTTAGAGGGGCCAAGAAGCAGGCGAAATCAGTTGGTAAATGACAAGAGACGGGTTTCGTGAGGTGGTGGGTAAGCTGTAGGCAGCCTGGGGCTCTGGAGTCCAGCAATCCTGGGTTCTAATCCTGGGTGACCTTGGCCCAGTTGCTTCAGTTTTCCCAACTGTAGAATGGGAATACTGATACCTTCCTTGTAGAGATGCGGTGAAGAATACATGAGCCAGCTTGGAACACAGAGTCCGGCCCATGGGTATGCAATAATCAGTAAATACCTTCTCGCTGCCTTGTTTTCTTTGGCTCCTGCTGGTCTGATCATGCTATTGAGAAAAAGAGGTTCATTTCTTGAGCAGACAGGATCTGATTTCAGCAGGGAGGCCCCGGGCCATGGACTGGCATGGGGGACTCTGGCATAACATCCATCTGTTTGGTTCTTTCTCCAGGCCAAAATGCTGGTTTCAGAAGCCTTCATCCAAGCACTAATTCTACCTAATTGGTTTGAAAAGCACAGGGTGGATAAACATCCTGTCCGTAATAATGCCAGTGACATTTATGCCTGAGATGAAGGATGCAGGAAGAATGGAAATCAGACTCCAGGTACCCTGCCATGAATGACAGCTCAGACAAGGCACCCCCTGAGCTAGAAAGTGCCAGCCTCTGGGAACGTGGACCTGGAGGGTGGGGGTTGCTGTGGGAAGGGATGAATGCCACGTGAGGCTTCTGGACACTTAATGAAGCGCCTGTAGGCTCACTTAGGAAGTAGATGAGATTTTCCCATGACATGGAGCAGTGGAAAGAACACCAAGACACTCTGCTGGGCAAGTTACTTAGCCTTTCTGAACTTCTGGTTTCTGCCTGTGAGATAAACACCATGATGTTTTGGGTACCAAATGAGAGAAAAGAATGAAGCACCCAGTACCCTTCCTGCCAAGCTTCCAAAGCTCCAGAAATGTTAAGTTTTTTCTCCTTTTATATTTTTCCTTCCTCCTGGAATCACCTTTTTCTTTGTGCAAAGAGCCCAAGACCTGCATGTGCCCCATTCACAAACCCAGGAGTACACCCCATCCATCCATTAATAATGGTATTAATTCATTCATTAATACCATTTTCTCATTCATTCAAAAAAGTTGCCAAAAAAGTGCCAGGTCCTAGCCAAGGAGCTGCATACAAAAACTAATTAGACCTCTTCCCTGCTCTTGAGTTGGTCAGAGGCTAATGGAGGACAGACAGTTGCACTGTATCCCCAATAAGAAACAGATGGTGTACTCAGATTAAGATAACTCAAGGAAGGTTTATTTACAAAGGGATGAATTGTTAAAGGAATGAATGCAGCCACCAGCAGCATGGCTGTCATCACCTCCAGGGCCGATGGCCGATGGGGAAGGAAGGGTAATGACCCCGAAAACCCACCAGGTGAAAGTTATGCATAGCAGGCCACCTTGAGAGGAACAGTGGCCTTCTGTTAAGGGACACAGGCAGCCCAAAGTAACCTCTCAGGGAAGGAGCCCGACCCATGGGCTTGTCTTGTGTTCACCATTAGCTGACATGAATAGAAGCTCAAGGGCAACAAAATCACTGATTTGGTCCAGAGTGGTTAGCCTGCCAGGGTGGAGAGCAAGGCTGAGAGCAAGGCTAAGAAGGGTGGGGAGTGGCACTGGATGGGGCCAGTGCAAGATGATCAGCACAGGCAGGGCCATTGATTACAAGGGGGTGTGATCTGGAATGATCGGTAAGCCCTAGACGAGAGTGATTGATTAATTCCCACTAGTCCTTTTAATTTCATTGCAGCCCACTTCATTTCCAAGTTCATAGGGAGAAAGGGGTGGGTGGGCAGTGGATCTCCCCGCTTCCGATTTGTACTCCTGTGGCAGCAGCGATCTCTTTAACACACACATCTGTCTCATTTTCCATCTTTCAGTGGCTCCCTACTGCCTGCAGGGTAAAGTCCAAATTCTTCTGCATGGCTGGCAAAGCCTTGCATGATCTGGTCCTTTCTTGCTTCTCCAAGATCACTTCTTGTTAGATCTCTATCCACTCTCCCCCTCCCCGCCTCCTCCTCTCCCCTTGTTCTCACGCCTCCGTCAATACTAATCTTCCTTTTCCTGAATATCAAATACCCTCTCCCTCTGGGCCTTTGAACCTGCCTGTCTCACCTCCACTGGACCGCAACCTGGGACATTCTTCTCTCTCCTCTTTGTCTGGCTAACTCAGAGCTGACTTTAAGAAATCATGACCTACTTAAACATTCAGAAAGGTACAGAGAATAAAAATCAGACACCCACATACCCACCACCTGTATTTAGCAAATGTTGAAATTTTGCCACATTTGCTGCAGATCTTTTTTAAAGAAGAAATTAAACATTGCAGATACTTTGGAAGCATCTATTATTTTCCCCTCCTGTAACACTATTTTGAAGTTAGTGAGCATCCTACCCATTCATGTTTATACATATTTGCTAGATATCTCTGCTTTAAAAATGTATATAATTACCATTATATTATAGATATCCTTTTATAACTTGCTTTTTCCACTCAACACTATGTGGGTGTTTTATCGTTTGGGCTTTGTTGATTGGACATAGTCTTAAGTATTGGCAGATGATTTCCCTCTAACAATGAGGGTCAAGTAGTGATGTCTGGTCCACACTTGACATGTATAATCAACTTTATGATTTGAGCTATGATGACAACATGTAAATCTACTTTATTTTACTTGCTAAATCATATTCCATTGTATGAATATATCACAACTTATTTATCCATTTTCCTATTGATGAACATTTCAACTTTTTAAGTTTTTGCTATGATCAACAGTGCTATAATAAAAAAAATCCTTGAGCTCAAGTTAAATAAAAGTTCTGCAGTATATATGTACTCAGAGTAGAATTGCTGATCACATGATATGTATATACATATGTATGCATATATGCATGTGTTTGTCTATCTATCATCTGTCTCTGTCCGTCCGTCCGTCCATCCATCCATCTATCCATCCATTATCTATCTATCTATCTATCTATCTATCTATCTATCTATCTATCTGGATGGAACCTGCAGAGGAGTCAGAATGTGTGGAGGACTGAAGAGAAAAGAGCTTTATAAACATGGAACTGAAAAAGGTCCATGAGGCGGTAGAGCATAGTAGCAGGGGAACAAGAAATCTAGCGATGAGATTGGAGAGGGAGCCTGGACATTGGTCAAGTCTTTTAAGACCAGGTGAGGAGCTGGGCTTTTCCTAAGGGCTTTGGGACGGAGTGACCACTGACCATTTCTTTGCTTCCTATAAACGCCTCCTGGCCATGTCGACAATCTTGCCTCAACCATGCCTTTGCTTCCCTGCACCTACCTGTTCTACAAAATTCCAGTTGTGCATAAATTGAACTCTATGCCCGGGCTGCTGTGAGCAAGTGCTACATGTGTGTCTTTTTGCGAATTCATGACTTCTGATGCTGATAAGGCCTTAGATGCTGCCTGTTCTGGGCTGCCTTGGCCATCCCTTTCTCCCACACTTACTCATTCTTCACAGTGGTTATTTCAAATCTTCATTCCTCTCCCCCATATTTCCCCTACCTGTCCTCCCACCTGAGTCTCAACAGATGACCTGCTTCAAAGCAAAAATAAAAGCCATTGGACAAGAACGGCCTCATCTGCCTGGTCAATACCTACCCATTAACTTGCATTTGTGCTCTTTTCTGTCCTTCCCTTTGCCAGTAGCTGCTCCTTGACCTGACCTCTAAATCCCAAAGTTTTCCCGCTTCATGAGGAGGTTGCTCCGTTGATTATCCATTCACAAGAAGAAAGAGCTCAAAAATCTTTGTCCTTGCTGTGCCTAAAATAGTACTGGGTGCATAATAGGTGTTTGAGAAATATTTATTGGATAATTTCTCTCTTCTCTGCCTTCAACCTCTGTCTCGCTATTGATTAATTGCACCGACATTTAAACCTGCGCCAGGCTTTTTCCCCATTTAAAACAAAACCCAAACTGAACCAGAACAAATAGCTCCTGACCTAGCAAACCTCTCCTTCTGGCTACAGCTCTGTGTCTCTTCTCCCTTACTCGGCACACACTTGAACGACCTGCCTAAGCCTCTGTCACCACTCCATCTCCCTGCCATTCACTCCTTAGTCCCTCACCACTTGGCTTCCCCCTCCAGAGAAAACCGCCCTCCCCTGATAACTTTGTTTTTGCCACTTCTCATGTCTCAGAGTACCTGTCCTCTTGGCAGTGTTGACTGCTGCTCTCTCTTTTCTTTGAAATACTCACTTCTCCTGACTTCAGTGACCACACTCTCTTACTCTCCCCTGCTCCACTTTGACCTTTCCCTCCTCCAACTCACTTTGAGCTCCAGGTCTTTCTAATGGAAATGGGATCCCGACACTGCCCTTGAGCCCTCACAGTTACTCTGCTGTCCTCTGGATGACGTCCCACTTCTTTCCACGTGGTTGTCAGATTCAGCCTGCCAGGTCTCGCCATGTTGGTTCTGAAGCTTCAGCCCGGGCTTCGTCTGTGCCATCTATTAGAGGCCCCTAGCCTTTCGCCCACGCTGTACTTTCTGGTTATTTGACCCTCTATCACTTTCTCCCAGCAGCATACTTGGTTTCAGGACCACAACCTTACCCTGACCTAAGTCGTCAGACCTTCTGCGAGTCAGACCTAACCTTGAACTTGGACTGGTTTTATATTCCCAATCTTGTGCCAACTCCAAGTAATAGCCCTTACTCTTGAGATGTACTTTAGAGTTTACAAAGTACATTCACCTTCATTTTTCATCTAGTCTCTCAACAGCCCAGTGAGGTGGGACTATCCACTGTTACTTCCATACCACAGAGAAAGAGACTACAGGTCCCAGGTCTGGCCGTGATCCAGGCTCGTGGCTAATAATAGGACCCTTGATTTAGAGTGTTACATTAGCGTAGTAGGGAGTCTGTGCCTAAAATATGTAAACATAATTCAGCTTATTGTATCACACATGTGTGGCTGAATGACACTATTGTACTCTGATATGTGTGGAGCCATGAGGTCCCCTGGGGAGCAGAAGAAGGAGAGCAGAAGAAGTGCGTGCAATATCACACACCCCCCTACCCCCAATAGAACTGCGCTCCCCCACAATAAAGTTGGTGCATGACTTTTCATTCTCATGTCGGCTTCTTGTGCATTCTTCCAACTGGGCATCTCACCATCAACCCTTCCCTTCTCGATCAGCGCTGACAGAGACTGAGGGTCAGCGAGATTTCGTGACCTGCTCAAGGTCCCATGATGATAGACATCAGCTCTATGACTCAAACTCAGATCCTGTGACTCCTCACCCTGGCTGTGTCCTTACTCTTCACCCTGTTTCCACAGTTGCTCATCACTCCCTGTCCCAGCCTTACAGAGCAGTACCTTATCTCCAAGGCCAGCTAAGGGTGGCTGACCCCCAGATCTGAGACCCATGTGCTCTTCTAGGGCTGCCTGCCCATCTCCCCTCAAACCACCATGTTTTAGGATGGGCCAGGAGTTGAGAATGAGAGGGAACAGAT
>NW_006443570.1:16924934-16940725 GCF_000325575.1 Pteropus alecto | reverse complement strand
TGAAGGGAGACCTGTCAGAGAAGAAAAACTGCCACTGAGCAGGGCCCCCTGTGCCCTGTGCCACACAGATCCTTGCGGCCTCCCGCTGCCTCCAGCCCAAGTTGCTTCCTTTTGTCCCTGATTAATAAAATCGGCATCACTGGGCCTGGCACATTGCAAGAACAGTGTGGGCTCCATCAAGCCCACCATCTGTTTGGAACCACTTTTCAGCTGCCCCTTTGATTGCAGTTTTGCCCGAGTCTTGTTAGTATGGGTCCCCTGACATAGCCGCACATCTGGGCTGCTTCCAAAGGAGCAGGAAGGCCATCAACCTGAAGACGATCTGTGAGAGCACAAGGTCAGACAAGGTCACAGAGTATTGCTGTGTTTGTGAAGAAGGGAGTGGGGCAGAGCTATCTTTGCCTGACCCAGTGGGTTTCTACACTGGCAAGGGTCAGAGGCTTCTTGCCAGAGTGGGCTCTTCTTAGCTGGGTGTGTTCATCCAAGTCACTAAGCCTCTCTGGGCCTTTGTTGCCTCATCCGCATGAAGACTGAGATTATAGGACTATATTACCCTGTAGTCAGGAGGCAGACGGGATATCTTTTTTCATTTCCTTTTCCAAGACTATGATTCTTGGTGTTACGGTTTGGTAACTATTTGTGGCCCGTATTATGATTTATAAGTGGGAGGCTAAAATAAAATAGGCAGGTATGTTAGGCTGAATAATGGCCCCTGAGATGTCCACATCCTAATTACTTCATATGACAAAAAGAGCTCTGCAAGCAAGTGTGAAGGAGTTAAGAATTTTGAGATGGGAGCATATCCTGGACTATCTAGGTGGGCCCGATGTAATCACAGGGGTTCTTATAAGAGGGAGGCAGGAGATCAGAGAGGAAAAGATGATGTGATGATAAAAACAGAGACTGCAGTTGTGTGATTTGAAAATGGAGGAAGAGGGCACAAGCTGAAGAAGAGAGGCAGACATCAGAAGCTGAAAAAGGCAAGGAATCAGATTCTCCTCTCAGAGCTTCCAGGAAGAACCAGCCCTGCCAACACCTTGACTTTAGTCAGCAAATCTAATTTCAGAGTTCTAACCTCCAGAACGGTAAGAGAATAAATTTGTGTTGCTTTAAGCTACAAAGTTTGTGGTAATTTGTTACGGCAGGAACAGGGAACCGGTATAGTAGAACTAATCTTACCCATTAGCAGTATCCATATACAAATTACATGGCCCAAATCAAGGCACCGCATCCAAGAGCCACAGTCTGGGAGAAGCCCCCATTACAGACACTCTTTTGGGCCAAGGAATTTCCCCTACTGAAGTACATTCCCCTTGACAGCAGCTCTGGCCAGTAGAAATATAACTCAAGCTATGTAGGTAATTAAAAAATTCTTAGTAGTCTCACGAAAAACACTAAAAGCGGGTGGAATTAATTTCGACAATATATTTTATTCAACCCAATATATCCAATGTATTATTGTTTCAATTGTTATCAACATAAAACATTTTACTGAGACTTTTGACTTTTTCTTTTTCGGTATTAAGTCTTTGGAATCGAGTGTGTAATTTACGTGCACAGTGCATTTCAGTTTGGACCAGCCACCCGGGGCTCTGATTTGATCTTGGGTCCAACTGGCACAGTTCTAAAAGGTTAAGTCTGTCAACTCCTAAGAGTGGATGAGTTCATCAGACTCTTTCTAACTGACCCTGAATGAATGAGGGCCTTGGGAAAGTAATGGCTATGGAAGGCTTGTATAAAATTACAAGAGACACTATTGTGAATGGTCGCCCAGGGTCAAGCCAGTAGCTGGTATGAATCAGGGATAGAATTCAAGGGTGCTGCCTCCCTGGCTAGAGTGGGAAGGAGAAAGTGAGGCTGAGCAGAACAGCTCAGCTCCCACTGGGTATACTGCTCTGTAGCTTGGTTTTCAGTCTCATACACAGTTAGTGTGTGCTCAGTATCAATGTTCTTTAAGTATCTAAACTCGAATGACATGTAAATCATGGGATATTTATGCAATCCTTTACTTTAGATCATTTTATCTTTCTTTAGAGTCAGCAGACCCTGAGACCCTACCATCCCCCCAAACCTCTATGCAATGGGATCCAATCTCCTCTATGTTCTTTTCCTTTCTGCCTCTCAAAGGTCCTTGTCATTTCAAGGAATTGGCTTTGCATATCCTCTGGGAAACAGATGGGACAACAGAATTCAGGAACTTGGGGTATAATTTGGAGTTTAAATAAAATATTCAACATGAAATGCCCAGAGCTTGTCATATAGTGAGGGCCCAGTCCTAAAAGAATCTACTAATTCGTGGTCGCTGATACATGGCTGAGGTGACCTGATTTGAGCCTTCCAGGGTCACATTCCAGAGCAGCCCCGCTCTGTCCAGTCTGCTGGGCCAGGCGTGACTTCCCCTCCTGTCTCCTCTTTGCTGCTGCCCTGTCCCTGGTTCACTGCTGTGCCTATAGCTCGGGCTTTCCCTAGCAGCCCAGAGCTCCTCTACTTTCTCCCTTCCTAACTTGCAGTAACTCCCACTGACCCCAACTGACTTGTGAAACCTCTATTAACTTGTGAAACCTCTCGTCATCTTCACCCCTCACCCGGATCCAGGATGTAATAAAGATGATTGCTGACACCTGACTAATGCTTACATATACCAGATACTGTACTGATGGCTTTATTCATATTAGGTTCGTGTCGTATGATCCCCATTTTACCGTAGACGTCATCAAGGTACAAAGAGAGGTCACACAGCTATTGTGGGAGAGTCGGCTTTGAAGCCAGGCAGTCTGAGTTTAGAGTCTATGAACTTACTTATCACGTTAAACCACTTCTGCTCATATTTCCTGCAGCCTGGTCCAGTGTGAGTGAAAGAACGAATGAATTGCTTTTATGGCTCTGACTCCAACGAGGCTTTATCAGTCTCTGTTGGGGATTAATCTGAAAGGACAGGATGGGGTGGGGTATACAACTCTATGAGGGTTACAGCCAAGGAATGTCCTGATGTGACACAACACCTGAGGAGATGCACACAGCCTGAAGAGCTCCCTGGTTGACCTGCGGGCCTCTCAGGTGGCCTGGGGCCATTATTCAGCCTCACATACCTGCCTCCAAATTATAAATCATAATAAGAAAGAGAACTCACTCTAATTCCACTATCCTAACTCAACTACCTGTTCCAGGTTGCATATTTCCTTCCGGACCATTCAAATCCATATTTTATATCGTTGCAATCATGATGAATCTACAACTTTATGTTTTGCTTTTGTCATTTAACACAACTCTTGGGCCAAATCCGGCCCACTACTTGTTATTGTAAATAAAGTTTTTTGGGAACACGGTCACATCCATTTGTTTACATACTATCTGTGGCTGCTTTTACACTACGAGGTAGTTGCAACAGACTCTATAGCCTGCAGAGTAAAAAATATTTACTATCTGGCTCTTTTCAGAAAAAAATTTGCCAGTCCTTGACTTAGAGAATTAGAAAAAGGTACCTGTATTATCAGACAGTCTTGCTGGTTATAATAATTAATGGCTACGTGACACTCTACTGGGTTGCTTATGATTTATGACTTAGCACTTCCCAAGTGGTCAGATAAATTTGCTAGCCTGGATAATCTGCAGTAAAGATCTTTGTGCTTCTGCTGAATGATTTCCTTAGGAAAATTTCCCATATGGATTCTTAGGTCAGATTATCTGACATGATCACTTGAGGTGGTCAAATTCCGTCCCTGTTGTGTTTGTTTGTTTTGACCCTGCTTTAAAAATGGACTTTCCTGACCCTTGACCCACTGACAGCCCCAGCGGGGATCCAGAATCTCTTTTTTGAATTTATGTTCCATTGAATTTTCTGTTTTTTGAATTTTCTGCTTAGTTCACCAGAGGCTGTTCTTTAGCACTGGCTCTTGATCTGCTGTGCATCCCCCTCATTCTTCCTCCTTCGCTTCCATTCCTCCATCCCTCCTCTGCCAACCCTTCTAGACACAGTACTTCCCCTTCCTCTCATCTCCCTACTTATCTCTCATTTGCAATTCCCACACTCCCCAAAGCATCAAGTATCCAGAATAGATCTCTTAGTGAACGACAAAAAGGGGCTCGGACTGGAATGCCCACACTGATCACAGGGAAGGCAGCAATCCATCACTGGATTCCTCCCGTCGGGTCCAGCATGAAGCTTGGGCACCCAGACCCAAGGGCTGCTTGTCAAGAGGATTTACGCATCTCTGCCTACAGCCTCACTGTTGTCCCTGCCTGCAATTCATCCCCACGTTTTCTCCATCCTCCGGCTCCTCAGAAACTTTCCACATATTGGCTTCTGATTTACTGCATGCATAGACTATTTCTTTGAGAGAGCGGCTAATAAAAAAGGAAAAACTCTAAAAATGGATTTTTGCCGAACACTGCTTGCCAATGAGTTTCTTTAATTGTGGCGTTAGGATATACATGCAATTACTTTCATAGAGCTGATCTGACATAGTAATTTGGACCCTAGAGGAAGCCAGATCATTCTGGAAGGCAAGGCCCCAGTCGTTCGGACTGCTGGCCAACAGATATCATCCCACTGCTGACTGATGGGCACATTTCCCTCTTGGCAGCCTGGCCTGAAGTTCAAGACTAGAGGGTCCCCATCTGATGTTTCACTCCTCTGAGAGCATCTCTGCTCATGATCACCCCGCTCTGCTTACAAGGGAAAGGGAAATGAGAACAGAAACCCATTTTCAGGGAGTTTATTCATTTAAAATGTCTCCCTTCTGAGGAGCTTAACTCTCATCCCCTTTATTTTTTCCTGTTGGCCCTAATTTTGCCTTCTGGAAAGTGCTGAGCAAGTCCATTCTATCTTTTTCATAGAAGCTTTTGCATTTTTAAGGATTATGATTCTGTCTCCATGTAATATTTTCCTTTCAGGCTAAACATTTCCAGTTGCTTTAACCACTTTCTGTCTGTCTTTAGTCCTATGTCCTTTGCCAAAACAAGGCCTTGCTGGAAGTTGCAATACCTAACGTAATAATAACACAGCCGGTGTATTAAGCGTGTACTATGCAGCGTGTTCGAAGTGCTTTATGTCCTGTAACATGTTTAATCTTCACAGCTGTTCTATGAGGCAAGTGCCATTAATGTCCCATTTTACAGATGAGGAGATTGAGTTTGGGGTGGGCAGGTAAAGTCCTCTGAATTTAGCCTGGTGCTGCTGCTTGCTAGTTTTGGCCATTCATTGAGTTATTTAGCCTCATTTTCTTCATCTATCCAACAGGATTGTGAGTCCTATGTCCCAGAGAAGTTGTGAGGTTTCTAAGAGAAAGTGTGCCTGCAGTGTGGACAAGCTCAGCATGAGGTCTTCCTCAGGCCTTTCTCGGGAGGGACTGCCTTTTAGTTTGATATTCTCCTGAAAAGTAGACTTTCAATCTCCGTTCTCTGTCCTCTGGCCCCAGGTCCTATCCCCCTTGTTAAGTAAACACACCTTTCCTCTCTTTGTCCTACTAAAAATGTGGCCCTAATTGGAGTCCTGTGCAACCCTGAGGAAGAATTCTGGGGAGCGTGACCTTGAACTTGGGTTTGCTTCTAACCCTGGTGCTGATGATGGGGTGGGGCTGGAAGGCCACCATGTGGGTCTGTACTGTCTGTGATTCATTTTACACACCTGACAGTGAATGGCTCCTGGCCCCTTTGCCACGAATGTCCACTCCTTCAGGAGAGGGTCGTTGGTTTGCGGAATGTGGGAAAGCTGCCCGGAGAGCTGCTCGACGTGCTTGCTTCTCTCTCCACTTACGTGGCCTGGGTGGATGTGGGTCCAGAGTCCCACCGCCACAGCCCTTCCCTCTGAGCGGCAGAGGTTTCCAGTCACAGGCAGCTGAATTCTCTCCAGCACCTTAGCTCTGTTCCTTCAGAGCAAGAGTTGACCCAGTTTTCCAAATGAGCAGTTTTAGAAATACAAAATGAGCTGCTAATTTAGTAGCTACCGATTTCTTTAAACATACAATTCAGAGGCATAAATGCACAGTAGAGCATTTTGGGAAACACAGGAGTCACTGGGCCCAGCAAGCATAGGCCAGTCTGGTTTCTCGGGTCCCCCGGGGAGCATGCTGGGCCTGGCCACGCCCATGGCTGGGCTTCACTTTCACCCTTGACTTGCACCAGCCTGTACATTCTCAAAGGGCCACACGACCTTCTTTGGACTTCTTGTCCCTCTTGCCACATATCCCGAGGTATGGGTGCCTGATAAATTTTATTTTAAACATTTTCTTTTGAGGTGATTAAAGATTCATATACAGTTGTGGGAAATAATATTGAGAGACTCAGTGTACCCTTCACCCGGTCTTTCCTAATGTATTCCCCGCTTCTCGCGTTACTGTAGTATGTGTCACAACCAGGAAACTGACTTGATCGCTGACCTTTTGACCCTCCGCAGCCTCCATAGCATCTCTTTTCTATCTTCCTTTTCCTTTCTTTCATTTTCTATTGCTCCATTGGCCTGTCTGCTTTCCTTGCCAACTCCTTCTTTCACTTCCGTCTCTCTTTTATGGTCCTTTCCTCGAGTTTTAGCAGAAGCAGTGCTCTGGTAAAACTCGCATTCTAGCTCCGTCCCCGGGGTTGGCCCGGGCCGGCTGTGCCCCTCACCAGCGGGGAGTTTGCCAGCCTTCCTCCAAGACAGCACCCTTCCACCATCTGCCCCGGGGCGAGTGTTAGCTAGAGAAATACTTCCAGGCCGGCTGTCTTCAGAGCCCACTAAACCAAAGGAGGAAGAGCAGCGTTAGGATCAGGGTTTACTCCTCAGACTGGCACCAATAGCACTAGCCCGCATACACTGCACACATTGCCCTTCTGTCACCCAGTGTGGACGTTACTATAATCAAGGCTACCTGATCCAATTTTCTCTTGGATGACCGCCCCCTTTTATAGGTTTCGTAGTGTGGGAAACTGAGACTCTGAAGGGAAAGGTGTGCCTAGGTCCCATGCCAGAAAGTGGACAGCTGGGGCCAGGAACTAGCTTTCTGATTCCTTATCCAGCACTCCTCTCACTCATCAGACACGTGCTGCCTTTCTCCAGCTGGCACCGGACAGAGGTGCCCAGGCCAAAGGCTTCTGCAACCTGAGAAATGCCAACGCCAGCCTTCGAAGTGCCTGCTCAGTTCCAGGCTCACTAGGAACGCCTTGGCCCTGCCTTTTCTCAAACTGAGTTTCCCTTGGCCCCCTGGAGACATAGCGACTTCTGATGAGAGACTACTAATCGCTGGCTGTGCCACCATCTATGCGAACATGCCACAGTGGTTAAAAGCGCAGTGTTTGGAGTCAGGCTTTATAATCGCGAGACATTTACAGACTGTGGGGCTTTGGGTGAGTCACTTTATCTCTGAGCCTCATTTTCCTTCTCTGCATAAGGAAGATAAGATCTTCCTCAGAGATATTGTGATGTGTCGAGGAAGTGAGGTGTGCTGGTTAGGTCCACGTCAGGGTCACAAGGAGTATACAAAGAATAGCAGCTGGCACCATTCAAGAAAACCTCGGGTCCTGAGAAGAGGCGTGCAATGCCACACAGAGTCCTGAGGTTGAGAGGGGCACTGGAGTAGAGGCCAGATCACCCTGAGGCAGGAGCAGTGGGGGAAGTGCTTGTGGCTGGCCTGGCACAGAGTCTCCCAAAAACTTAGACCTGTGAAGCTATAATGTAGCAGGCAGCCCGTACTGCCTGCATTTGAGCATTCTGAACAGTCTTCTTTTGATTGAACTTTTTTCCTCTAGCTCATTAATAGCTCAACCTCAGCTCTTCAGTGTAGACGTAGGACAGAAAATGGATGATGTCCTGTGTCTAGGCCATCACCTTGATCACTCACAGAAATCTTCCTGTCTGCGGCAGAGCCTCCGACCTGCTGTGCACCTGAGTCTCCGCTCATCCTCCCAGGAGATTTCTAGCTAAGTGGCTCCTGAGCCTGACTATGCATAAGAATCACTTGGAAATAAGGAGCATTTGAGTTAAAAGCTTAGGGAATGAGGCCTGTGGTCTCTAGACAGGGCCGGGGCTAGGGAGACTAGCAAGGAGTCCAGGGCGCGAAATGTAAGGAGGTGTCAGCTCTCAGGGCCGAGCAAGTGTTGGGCCTGCATGAGAGAGTGAGCTTCTCCTTAAATTTTGTGACCTGGCTGCCTTGCTTGCCTCCCCTTTGTTCTGGTCCTGTCCCCAACTCGAACATTAAAAACTTTGCCATACATCCTGGTGGGTACCCACGTGTACCCAGATTGCTGCCTTGTCTTAGCTCCTGATCCGAGCAGCTCTGACTACATGCATGCTGGGTCCTAGTTCTGGACACAGAAACCTCTCTGCTTCTCCCTACTGCCAGGGTCAACTCCCATCAATATTCTCATTCTCTGAGAAAGCAAGAAGAAGAAACGTCCAAAGTCTAGGGTCTTTATTTTTCTCAATTACTAAACCAAAGCAATCTGTCTCACCGCAGGTAGAATTATAGCTCTCCAGGAAGTTACATTGATCTCAAGTCTTCGGTTCCTATTGTCTTTAGAAAACCCAGGATGGGGAGCAACAGTGCTCTAGTGCCCTTTAGTCTCTTCAGTAAATATGTATAGAGAATTTCTGAGGTGGCAGGCACTCTGCCGGACCCTGGGGCTGGAATTGATTCCAATCCTCACAAAGCTAACGGTCATGGGGACACACCACTGAGCACACAAGCACATTCCTGTAAATTTTAGTGAGTGCTGTGATGGAGACGCACAGGGACCAGGGGAGGAGAGGGCAAGGTGATCCAGACCGGTCTCAGGGGACAGAGAGCAAAGCCATTCCAAGAGAGTGGCATTGAGATGAACTTACTGGACTGGAAGGGAAGAAAGAACATTCCAGATGGAAAGAACAGCGTGTAAACAACAACAACAACAGCAACAACAAAACCTTAAAGAGGGAGGAAATATTTAAGGGGCTGAACTTAAATTGGTTGGTCGAGGGTAGAGGCCATGCCAGAATGAGACTGTGAATGGAACCACGGAGGCAGATGGGGCCCAGAAAATGAGAACGTCATGGTTTTTTCCTACAAGCCCTGGTCAAGTCTCGTGGAACTTTGAGCAGGTGAGGAATTCTATCTGATTGGCTTCACAAAGACATCGCTGGCAGCATTAGGGTGATTCGATCAAAGAGCAGCAAAGGGGGAAGGATAGGAAGCTAGGGACACAGTCTAGGAGAGAGAGGATGATGGCTTAGAACAAACTGTTGGAAGTAGGTGTGAAGCAAAAAGCACGGAAAAGGTCTGCTCAGAGCCGGTTTCTCCGAGAAGCTTTTTCCTTTCTCCCGCAAGGCAGGGATGGGCGCCTGGTCTCTATGAATCCACAGAACCTGTGCTCACATTAGT
The DNA here is from genome assembly GCF_000325575.1 of Pteropus alecto. NCBI lineage: Eukaryota > Metazoa > Chordata > Mammalia > Chiroptera > Pteropodidae > Pteropus > Pteropus alecto. The sequence continues at coordinate 16,931,396 of NW_006443570.1, read as the reverse complement.
TGGAGCCCCTCTCATGCTGCAGTCTGTCTCCCTCAGTGAACTCTCGTAGCTAAGAACCGTGTCTTATTTTCAAGTCTTACCCCTGATGCCTGGTGTATGCTCGGTCCGTATCTAATGAACGACTGCCATCTTGTAGTTCAGACATTTGACATGACTAACGATTCCCAATCATCATCTGAAAACTCAAATGCCCTCCCCTTCTAAGAAGATTCCAGTGCCTGGGTTTGCGGAGGCAGGGTAACTGCGGGTCAGGATATTACAGATTGCTTTACTGTTGTGTGTCATGGTGGGCCATAAGCTTCCCAAGAGTAGACCGTGCCTGCTTCTTCACCATCGTGCCCCCACACCCAGCACTCTCCCTGGCCCATCATGGTGTTCAAGAAATACACGCTGAGTGAGCGAATGAACTTCTTCCTCCAACTCTCCCTAAAATGTTGTCTCGCTCTGGGACCCCAAGATGGGCCCTTGAAAAAAAAAGACTCAAAAGGCTATCTCAAATGAGTGGCTCCCTTTGTCATATTCCAGGTAGGGATCACCTTAGGACATACAAATATGTGGCGAGTTTCTTGATGCAACTTGTTTCTCAGTTTTATAAGAATAGGAGGCCAGGGGAAGGGCCTTGAGGGGAGGTTTGAAGGCCCTCTTCAGGATAGGTCCGGCACATGAATCAGCGGAAACAGACTTTTCACGTGGTGCCCTAAAATAGCAGGAAGACCACTGAGAGGTCTGGTTCTTATCTAAAATGCTCCCCACTTCCCTTCCGAGGAGCCTGTCTCCCCTCTGGGCTGGGAGGGTGAAGAAAAGAGGGCAGGAAGGTGCCACTGCGCAGGGTACCTTATATATTATACTTCACAAAGCACATTCTACACAGCCTCACAACAGCCCTGGAAGAAAGGATCAACATCCTCTTGAAGATAAAAGAAAGGAGGCTCAGAGAGGTTAAGTCATGCAATATTAGGAAAAAAAAATAGTATAAGGCCAAATATAGGCACTCCACTTCTTCACGGGTGCCTCCCGCAAGCTCTGAGCAATACGCGATCATAGTGGAATAAGGGAGTGATTATATCGGAAAGTTCCTTAGAGTTTGCATTGAGCCAGTGGTATAATACTAAAGAATATAAAGAATGATGTGTGCATAGTACCTTTCAGTCTACAAAGCACTTGCAGTGATTTAGGGTACTGATGGGATCACCCATCTTTCAGATGAGGAAACTGAGGCTCAGAAGACTGGAGTAATGTACTCTCAGTCATTTAACTCATGCACCAGATTCGGGGCTTGAACCCTGGGCTTTTGTCTCCGAAGCCAGTGCGTGTTAGAAAGGTTTCCTGCAGGACTTCTCAGAGCCTTTAACACATTGCTGCAGGTTGAAACTCCCAGGGGTCGGGGATACCTGTGCTACATTTCTGAAATTTACCTGATGCTAAAACACCTTTATTCAAGAGTATCAACATAATTTGAGAAAAACTACACCCCATGTAGGGCTGTGTTTTCTTCCTTTTTCTTTCTTCCTCTATATATTGCCCACAGAAAGCACTCCAAAGAATTCCAGAAGCTCAGTGTTGGAAGAGGCCTCAAAATTCAACTGGCCCAATGTTCCATGTGGTACGCGAATGTGTTTGATCGCTTCCCCCACCCCACAACTCTATTATGACATCTGCCCTCACTTAGTTATTTCAGTGTCACAGTGGTGTCTCGGAGGCCATGTGGTGTCCTGGATGAGCCCGGGTCCTTGACACCTCAGGGCTTCTGCAAGGCCACCTGATCTGCATGGGCCATTGGTGGTACCTGCATCCGTAATGGAATTCCTTTGGCCTGGCAGTCCCAGTGGAGCCTCCATCACTGAGCTACATGCTTCTCTCAGTCCTTGGGGATTCTGAGTGCTGTTAATGGTCATGTGATGTCGGCTAAATAAAAATGACTTTCGACACTTAGAAAGCATCCCAGCCACCCACTGTGTCTCATTGTACGTGGGTCTTGTTAGCTCTGCGCCATTCTCAATCTCTAGCACCTTTGCTGCCTTAGCACCAGGATGCAGACAGACCAGAAGATACAGACGAGGGAATTGGAAAATGCAGATGCCAGACTGGACCCAATGACCAGCTTGCCCACCTCCTTGCTTTTATTTGTGTTCACAGATGGAGGGAAAGTAACTTGCCTTTCTGCAAATAAGCGGCAGTGTCAAAACTTGCCTGTGAGAGTGTCCAGGAAGGAGTTCAATAAATGTTTCCTAAATGTATTTCTAGAGAACACTGCTCTTTTGGGATAGTCGAATCTATTTTGGAAACAGTGTATTCAATATTCTTTGGTTGGAGAGCACATTGAAACTCTGCAGTAACGAATCTTGTTGAACTTCTATTTAACTCAGTGTTTTCCAAATTCATCTGATCGGGAAACTCCGCCTTCCTTTTTATGAAAGGCCATTCTAAAGAATTAGTTCCTCAGAACTTCTGATTTAAGGACTGGACTTTGGGTTGGTCTGTGTCGTTTTGGCACTAGGCAGGGGTATTAGGGCAGGCAGGCAAGGAATGGGGAGTGGGTAGGAGGCTCCGAGGCCAGTGACAGGAACATCGACGCTGGGAAAGACTGAACTTGGGTGATTCTTGACGGATGGCTCTGCTATTTGCCGAATGAATGAAGAGCATGAGGCCAGAAGAAGAGTCTTTAAGGTGGAGGCTGACACCAAGAGATGAAGTCCTAATGGAGATGTGGCCAAGCCAGTGAGTTCTAAGATCTAGGGGTGGGAGACAAGGGCACCCAAAGGGGATGAGTAAGATAGGATTTAATTCCAGGGTAAGGGAGGTAACATATATGTGGACACAGATATTCTACAAAATGAGTAGAGCAGAACAGAGAAACAGGACCTAATTCCTGAGAAACTCGGTGGCAAGGATAGGGTGGGGTGTCATCCCAGAAAGGCAGTGAAGCATTTAGTAAGTGGTCCTTCTTTGCCCTGGTCACCAATGCTCTGGGGGACACAGACACATCCCTGGCATCCTGGAGGTCTGGGAAGATGTGGAGTAGTTAGGTTCCCAACTCCCCCGTGGACCTCCAGGGGGTACACCTGTGTGTGCAGCCTGGTAATGTGAAGGCTCAGCAGAGCTGTCTGCTACCTTGGAGCAAAGGTGGTTTTCAAACTCCAGACATAGCACAAGGGCAACTAGCCGGCCCTCTAGCACTTCCAAGGGAATGGGAGGTTATAACCAACAGATTCCCGAACACTCCGTGTTCACGGCTGGAATGGACCAGACTCCAGGCTGATGAAATGGCAGCAACCCAGAGATCCAGGTTATCATCCCAACCATGCCACTGAAAAGCTCTTTGTCCTTGCAGAAAGAGCCCTTTTTCTCTAGGTCCCAATGCTGACATCTTTAAAATGAGTTGCCCTCAATTATTTCTTTATTTCCTTCTATGACTTTTTAATTCTCTGGCCGTACAGGTAGAGTCGCCCTGGACTGACCTTCATTCTGCTTGTGTTCCAGCTTGTGCACATTACTCTCCCTTGTTTCTTTGTAGATCTAAGGTGAGTCTCTCATCCCAGAACTGTAAAAATGGGAAACTGCAGTTCTGTCATGAAGGCACATTGAAGAAATATAGCTTTCATGAGGTAGCAAAACTGATACAACTATGAGTCAGCCAGACCTGGCTTGAGCTCAGGCAGACCTGCAGCTTCCCCGGGCATCGGCGTCCCTATGTGCAACCTCACAGGATAATTGGGAGGGCCATGAGATGCAGTGGATGGGAAAATGGTATACTCAGTATACACCCTACAATGTGCTGTGCACACAGGAGAAGTTGAGGGTAAGAAAATTGTGACTGACGGTGATGACAATAAAATTGTTGGGTCCTTGAAGTTAAAAGCTGTGATAAAAAAAAAAAAAAGAATTGGGATCATTAAAGGCAAAACTTTGCCTCTTCTATTTAAAACCTGGACGCCTCGAGCTAGGGCTACCTGAGGCTGCTGCTGCTGGAACTCAAGGCTGTGATGCCCCAGAAGGAGCCAGGGAAGGGGTTCAGCTTATGTTGATCTCAGGTGGGTCCTATCTCCTTCTGCAGGCAGCAGTGAAGGGGTAGATCAAGGTTTTTGCTGGGAGCCACGGCTCCCCAGAACACTCGGCCAAGATGTTGGCTCACTTCACTCCAGTAACAAAGGCAACTCTGTTGATAAAAGACAGAGCCTTTGGGTCCAGGCTTCTCTTGATCTTGTGTGCTCTGTTGTTCGCACGCAGAACTTACACACCCTGCCTTAAACAACAGTTAAAACCCCTGGGAAGTCAACGAGTGGTTAGGGTAGGAGGAAAGAGACCAGAAGGCAGTCTGGATACGCGCTGGAATGACGGCAGTTCTCATCCTAGCTCCGTTGCCAATGAACTCGGTTACCTCAGAAAGCAGCGGTCCTTCTCTGAGCCACAGTTTCTTTATCTGCGAAACGCAGGGTTCAACCCCAAGGACATGACCAGTCCACACTCCAGGATTAGATGAGAGATGAGAAGAGAAACCACACCAGACTCATTACATCGACCTCCACTCGCAGCTCAGGAGGCTTGGGATGAAAGGAGCTCATTTCAGACACACCAGCAATAGCCTCCATGACCCAGCCCCATCCGAAGAATGGGGGAGGGGCAGTTAAGGAGGAACAGGTGGAGCTAGGGCGGAGATATCTGTGTTTTCTAAGAGGCAGACCCTCTTAGAACTCCCCGAGGAAGCGGGCAACTAGAGAAAGGGAAAATAATAATGGCAGGAGTTAGCATTAATCGAGCACCAGGTTCTGACAGCGATCTTCCAGCCCCTCTCTCTATATGTTTCCAGAATTTATTTCTAGATATTCGCCATCTCCTTTTTGCTCCTTTCTGGACATGCTTGTGCCCATGGCTAAACACTGTATTATAGTTGGGGTCTAGAACAGTCCTGGCTGTCCGAGAGCTACCTTTCTTACTTGGACATGAATCCTACTGATTTGGCCTCAAATTGTGTTTGTCCTTTTAGGCAGCTGCTGCCTCACACTCTTGGTGACTGCTTAGGTCTTGACCATCTAGTCAGCCACTCCTCTAGATGTTTCCTTTATCACTACTACAAATCAGCTATCCCCGTCCTGTCTTTGTGATTGATTTCTGGGCTCTATATGTAGAATTTGACATTTATCTGTGCTAAATTTCATCTTGTTGGTTCAGGTCCATTGTTCCCAGCTGTCAAGAGCATTTAAATCTACCATATTAGCTTCTTTTCCAGCTTTGTGTGGTGGTGTTGGGTAGGGGTGGAGGGTGGAGTTAGCCGTGTTCGGGCGGGGCTGGGTGTTGCTGCTTCAGGGTCTGGCTCAGCTCAGAGGAGAAGGGGAAGAAAGCAGGACTGGGAAGGGTGGGGGTTAGGAAATGGGCCTGGCTTAGGGCTGGTATAGGATACGCCAAGGGGTTCAAGAGAGGACTTTTAACATGAGCTGGTAAATTTGAGATTGGTGGTAGTTTGCAAGGCAGTTCAATATGGAAGGTGGGACATTCAGGCGTTGTCCCAGGAAGGTATCATACGAGAGGATCGGGGCACTAACAGTGAGACCCAATCAGTGGCTGGCGAGACCCAGTCAGTGGCTGGGAGAATAAAGGCAAGAGACCAGTGCTCTGGAGGAGGTGGAGTGCTTGAAGGACCAGTCAGAGTGTTAACTAACACTTCTCTCCCTCCATCACCTCTTATACCCAATATGTCGCCTAGACCTATTGGTTTTACCATCCGACTATCTTGCAGTTAGTCTTCTTTCCACGCTTTTGCTTTTGCTCCATGTTAAACATTTCCGTGCGTATTACTAAATGATCTCTTTGCATTCTCAGTCCATCCCCCATATGATGATGCGACAGGATCTTTCAAACTTATAAGTCTGGCCACGTTGCTTTCTGGTTAAACCATCTTTAACGGTTCCCCATTGTCTTAACCATGAAGTACAAACTCCTCAGCATGTTGAAACACCCTCCATGGTCTGGGCCCTGCTACTTCCTCAGATTCAACTTCAGCCCCATCCATCCCAAATGAACTTCAGACATTAAATCTTGCTAGCCTTCCAGCCTTAGGACATTTTAGGTTCCTCAGACCGGACTGCCCACTAACACTTCTGTCCTTCACCTGTGAACTCTTCCAATCTGGTACAACCTCCTCAGGGAAGTCTTCCCGGAGTTCAAGGTCCAAAACCTGAGGTACCCCAACACAAAGGTGAGCCACTCTTATATTCATGACATCAGCCCATTGCCCTACATTTTATTACATAGTTTATTTATCTACCCCTCTCACTAGACTGCAAGCATCTGGAAAAAAGGGATTGAATTTTGTTTATCTCTGCATATAACATGTGACCAATAGGTTTTTGATGAAATGGAAATGAATATTAAGGTTTGTAGCCATGCAGTCTGGGGTTAGAGCCGGGTACCAGGACACTGAGATCTAGAACTATAAGATAGTGCTGAAACCAGACAAAAAAAAAA